>NC_054484.1:8823064-9095564 GCF_017639515.1 Carcharodon carcharias | reverse complement strand
TTTACAACATTCTTAAAACCAAAGCATCACTTGATGCAAAGACGGGCTGGAACATGGAATGGTTTGCCACAGAGAGTGCTGTGACATCTTTTAATCAAAGCATTAATAAATACTTGAATCAGGGGAGGGTACAGGTGCAAGGATGGAAAGCATGGGACAGTGGAATGAATTTCAGGTTGCCTGGATGAGTGCAACTCCAACAACACTCAAGAAGTTTGACACCATCCAGAACAAAATAGCCTGCTTGATTGGCACCCCATCCACAAACATTCACTCTCTCCACCACCAACGCACAGTAGCAGCGTGCGTACCATCTACAAGATGCACTGCAGAAACTCACCAAGCCTCCTTAGACAGCACCTTCCAAACCCATGACCACTACCACCTAGAAGGACAAGGGCAGCAGACACATGGGAACACCACCACCTGGAGGTTCCCCTCCAAGTCACTCACCATCCTGACTTGGAAATATATCGGCCGTTCTTTCACTGTTGCTGGGTCAAAATCCTGGAACTCCCTCCCTAACAGCACTGTGGGTGCACCTACACCACATGGACTGCAGCAGTTCAAGAAGGCAGCTCACCACCACCTTCTCAAGGGCAACTAGGGATGGGCAATAAATGCTGGCCCAGCCAGTGAAGCCTACATCCCGTGAATAAATAAAGAGATTGCTTCCAGGAAGGAGGGGTGATGGGTTGATTGAGCTCCATCACTTTGTTTCCACGGTTTCCAACCATGAACGCTGCCCCTCGACCACCCACCACAGCTCTTCACAGGGTAATCAGTGGACACGTCTCATCGCTTCTGCTGGACAAGACCTCACAATATCCTTCTGGCCGAATGTGCCCGAAGGTCTCACTGAACCACCTGGGCGGGAAACCCCTGCAGTTCCTTCCCTGGCCTGGGTGGTAGCAGAGGGTAACATCCTCTGAGACTGGGTTGAAGTCTCACTACAGGGACTTGAGTGTAACATGTGGAAATGCTGATAACTCACATTTATACAGCAATTTGAACCGCCTCTGAACATTGCAAAGTGCTTCACAGCCAACGAAACGCTTTTGAAGTACAGTCTCTGTGGTAATGTAGGAAACATAGAACCCAATTTGCTCTCAGCAAGCTCCCACAAAGAGCAGTGAGGAAAAAAGACCCGATTATTTGTGTCCAGTGTTGGCTGGGAGATAAATATTAGCCCAGGATACCAGGGGAGAGCCCCCCCTGCTCTTCTTTGAAATAGTATTGTGGGATCTTTTATATCCACCTTGTCCATCGTCATTGTTCTCTGTTTTCCCGCGGGTGTCTGATCGGGTACCGACCGAAGTTATTCTTTTCTTGTCACATTGCCATTTTGTTTTGCCTTGCATCATCAACCCTCTGGTCTTTTGATCTTTCCTACCTTTCGTCCTATCACGGATCTTCCCTGCCACTTTTCACTACCCCTGGACTTGATTAAACCCTGTTATATTTTTAACCTCATCCAATTCTGACAACTGGTCATCAGCCTGAAATGTTAATCCTGTTCCTCTCTCCACAGGTGCTGCCTGACATGCTGAGTATTTCCAGCATTTATTACTGAAAAAAGAGACACGTTAAAGCTTTTTGTCTTGCACTCATCAGGACACTTTGCAAGAATACCAATATAAGGGGAAAACAACAAGAGAGTGTTGATTGGTGGAAAGTGTTGCTGCCTTGGAGAACGCATCACTGATGGTCACTGACAATTAACTGCAAAGCATTGTTTGAAATGTAAACCAGGCAGCTTACCCTGCTTGGGCAAGGCTTTGCCCTGGGGAATGAGTCAGCGAAAGGCTGTCACTTATTTTGTTTAGCTGAAACAGGAGTAATGTATGTACATGTTCTTTCTGTCTGCAAAGAACAGGGCCCTGTGTATTAATATATGTAGCTTCCAGTACATGCAAATGCGCCACACATCGAGCCTGAATGACAATCTTAAATTGGTTGTCAGTGTAATTCTTAGCACGCTGAGGATTATTTAGCAAATGTTGTCCAATGGAAGAATCGTATCTATTGCTGGACACTGTGTTTTGAGTTTTGCAAGCACAGGCTGGTTGGGTATGGTCTGTACCCTGCCCGTTGCGAACAGTGGCTGGGACCTGCTCTTTCATACGAGCTACTAGTCTTTGGGATCTATGGCCAAACAAGTTGATTATCAGCCTGTAAATGCTTCCAATATGACTATGGCAGAGGTAAGAGTGGCAGAGTTTCTTGCACAGACAGAACCTTGTGGTAGCTGCAGTGCAACAGCCTCCCCATGGTAAACGATTCCACATGCAAGCTCTTGCCACAGGCTGTACTCCATGGCAAGCATCCTCCTCTCTTCGAGAGGCTGCACTTCATCTGAAAAATGGCCCTTCTGACAGTGCAGCACTCCCTAAGTACTGAACTGGGCATGTCAGCTTGGATGATGGGCTCAAGACCCCGATGCGGTGTTGGAACCCATACCTCAGGCGTGAGAGAACTACCCAGTGGGATAAGAGCAAGAATTGGACAACTGGGAAGCTCAAAAAGCACCTTCTGCCTGGTCAAACCACTTCATCTGAGTCATATCTGAAGTATGAGGCTTTAAACAGCAGCGCTACTGCAGGGGAGAGATGCAGAAAGAAAATAACTTGCATTTCTATGGCACCTTTCACAGGCTCGGGACACCCTGAAGCACTTTGCAGCTGCTGAAGTGCTTTTTGAAGTGTAGTCACCGTTGTGATGAAGGACATTTTCTGATCTTTCCCAATCTCCTGCAAAAGAGGGTCAGGCCCTTCACAGATCTGTTCTGCACCAGTTATAATTATGATGATGACATACAGCTGAGAAGATTTCGGCACATTGCTCTGTGCTGATGTGACGTTCAGTTAGCTGCTTTTAACTTTGCTGCACTTTGAAAACAGCTGCAAATACTTTAAATGGTCTTGGCCCGAGTGTGCATCAATGGCCTCCCAATTTGTTTGCAAATATCCGGCCTTCTGCTCCACTTTGGAAACCAGATGTAGGTGGACTGACTGAGGAAAGGCTGAAGGTAAAACTTAAATCAGCTGCATTACCAAACATCAAGAGGGGTAAGTCGCTCTCTGAGCTGCAGCTCGGATTGCTGGAAAAGCCAGGCAGGTAGCAGCTGAAAAAAAAGTACTGGATCAAGGATCAAATGGATGACGGGTGAAAGTTTCCAATTAATTTGTTAAGGGTGAACAGACTTTCAGCCAGCGAACTTCAGAAGCCAGGAAGTGCCCATTCAGCCCCTTGAACCTATCAACCCCTTGTTCTATCATTCAATCAGAGCAAGGCTGACCTGCACTTCAACCCCATTTACCCGATTTCGAAACCTATTGATCTCAGTCTTGGAAAAGATCCTGATCAGATCTGTAAATCACTCTTCAATTAATTCATGCACAATATGAATGTTTAAGGCATTTTTTTTTGGATGCTGAGTTTCTTGTCTTGGTTCTGCAGACTCTACATCTGGGAGGTGAACATCTGGAATCAGGTTCATACCGTCTGCACCCTCAGGTCCTGACATTAATATCCGCATCCTCTTTAAAGAAGGTTGTTGTCAATTAATTGTTACATGGATAGAATTCACAGCACAGTAACAGGCCATTCAACTGGTCCATGTTGGAGTTGAAGCTCCACTCCAGACTCCTCCTACCCCTTTTCATTTAATCTTATCAGCATTGCCTTTTATGCTGCCTCATCTCAATGGCTGCTGAAGCCTACATCCGTGCCTTTGTTACCTCTAGACTTCCTAAGCTCTCCAATTCCTCATCTTGCATAACCTTGAGGTCATCCAAAACTCTGTTACCTGTAACCTAACTTGCAGCAAACCCCATTGACCCATCAGCCCTGTATTCACAGACCAACATTGACCCCCAGTTAAACGATGCATCAATTATAAAATTCTTGTGAGTAAATCCCTCCATATCCTCACCCTCTCCCTATCTCTGTCACCTCCTCCAACCCTCCGGGATCTCTGTGCTCCTCCAATTCTGGCCTCTTGCACCTCCCTTCACCTTTGATAGCCATGCTTTCAACTGTTAAGGCCCTAACCTCTGGAATTTTCTTCCCTTTTCACTCCTCCTTTAAGATGTTCCTCAGAACCATCTTTGTGTGTTTGGTCATTTAGCCTGACAACTCCTTTTCTGGCACGGGATCAAATTTTCTTTGCTAATCGTTCTTGTGAAGCATCTTGGGAAATTTTACTGCCTTAAAGGAGCTATATAAATGCATGTTGTTCTTGTTATTCTTTTCTCCATCATATGCTTGTCCAGCTCATGCATCTATACCATCTATACCAATTCAATTCACTCCATGTGATATCAAGAAACGGCTGAAGGTACTGGATACTGCAAAGGCTATAGTCCCTGACAATATTCCAGCATTAGTACTGAAGACAAGCTGCCTTCTTGAACCGCTGCAGTCCATGTGGTGTAGATACAGTGCTGTTAGGAAGGGAGTTCCAGGATTTTGACCCAGTGACAGTGAAGGAACGGCGATATATTTCCAAGTCAGGATGGTGAGTGACTTGGAGGGGAACTTCCAGGTGGCGATGTTCCCATGTATCTGCTGCCCTTGTTCTTCTAGCTGGTAGTGGTTGGGGATTTGGAAGGTGCTGTCGAAGGAGCCTTGGTGAATTCTCGCAGTACATCTTGTAGAAGGTACACACTGCTGCTGCTGTGCGTTGGTGGCGGAGAGAGAGAATATTTGTGGGTGTGGTGCCAATCAAGTGGGCTGCTTTGTCCTGGATGGTATCAAGCTTCTTGAGTGTTGTGGGAGCTGCACTCATCCAGGCAAGTGGGGAGTATTCCATCACACTCCTGACCTGTGCCTTGTAGATGGTGGACAGGCTTTGAGGATTCAGGATGTGAGTTACTCGTCGCAGGATTCGTGGCCTCTGACCTGGTCTTGTAGCCACAGTATTTATATGGCTGGACCAGTTTGGCTTCTAGTCAATGGTATCCCCCAGGATGCTGATAGTGGGGGATTCAGTGATAGTAATGCCATTGAATGTCAAGGGACGATGGTTAGATTATCTCTTGTTGGAGATGGTCATTAACTGGCACTTGTGTGGTGCGAATGTTACTTGTCATTTGTTAGCCCAAGCCTGGATATTGTCCAGGTCTTGCTGCATTTGGACATGGACTGCTTCAGTATCTGAGGAATCATGAATGGTGCTGAACATTGTGCAATCATCAGCAAAGATCCCCATTTCTGACCTTATGACGGAAGGAAGGTCATTGATGAAGCAACTGAAGATGGTTGGGCCAAGGACACTACCCTGAGGAACTCCTGCAGTGATATCCTGGAGCTGAGATGATTGACCTCCAACAACCACAACCATCTTCCTTTGTGCTGGGTATGACTCCAACCAGTGGAGAGTTTTCTCCCTGATTCCCATTGACTCCAGGTTTGCTAGGGCTCCTTGATGCCACACTCGGTCAAATGCTGCCTTGATGTCGAGGGCAGTCACTCTCACCTCACCTTGGGAGTTCAGCTCTTTTGTCCATTTTTGAACCAAGGCTGTAATGAGGTCAGGAGCTGAGTGGCCCTGGCGGAACCCAAACTGGGCATCAGTGAGCAGGTTATTGACAAGCAAGTGACACTTGATAGCACTGTTGATAACGCCTTCCATTATTTTACTGACGATCGAGAGCAGACTGATGGGACGGTAATTGGCTGGGTTAGGTTTGTCCTGCTTTGTGTGTGCAGGACATACCTGGGCAATTTTCCACATTGCTGGGTAGATGCCAGTGTTGTAGCTGTACTGGAACAGCTTGGCTAGGGGTGCGGCAAGTTCTGGAGCACAAGTCTTCAGTACTATTGCCGGAATATTGTCAGGGCCCATAGCATCTGCAGTATCTAGTGCCTTCATTTGTTTCTTGATATCACGTGGAATGAATTTAATTGGCTGAAGACTGGCATCTGTGATGCTGGGGACCTCCGGTGGAGGCTGAGATGGATCATCCACTCGGCACTTTTGGCTGAAGATGGTAGCAAATGCTTCAGCCTTGTCTTTTGCACTGATGTGCTGGGCTCCCCCATCATTGAGGATGGGGATATTTGTGGAGTCTCCTCCTCCAGTGAGTTGTTTAATTATCCACCACCATTCACGACTGGATGTGGCAGGACTGCAGAACTTAGTTCCAATCTGTTTGCTGTGGGATCACTTAGCTCTGCCTATCACTTGCTGCTTATGCTGTTTGGCATGCAAGTAGTTCTGTTTTACAGCTTCATCAGGTTGACACCTCATTTTTAGGTATGCCTGGTGCTGCTCCTGACATGCCCTCCTGCACTCTTCATTGAACCAGGGTTGATCCCCTGGCTTGATGGTAATGGTAGAGTGGGGGATATGCTGGGCCATGAGGTTACAGATTGTGTTCGAGTACAATTCTGCTGCTGATGGCCCACAGCACCTCATGGATGCCCAGTCTTGAGTTGCTAGATCTGACTGAAATCTATCCCATTTAGCATGGTGGTAGTGCCACACAACATGTTGGAGGGTATCCTCAATGTGAAGGCGGGACTCTACTGATACTGTCATGGACAGATGCATCTGCAGCAGGCAGGTTGGTGAAGATGAGGTCAGGTATGTTTTTCCCTCTTGTTCCTTCCCTCACTACCTGCTGCAGACCCAGTCTACCAGCTATGTCCTTTAGGACTCAGCCAGCTTGGTCAGTACTGGTGCTACCGAGCCACTCTTGGTGATGGACATTGAAGTCCCCCACCCACAGTGCGTCCTGCACCCTTGCCACCCTCAGTGTTTCTTCCAAGTGATGTTCAACATGGAGGAGCACTGATTCATCAGCTGAGGGAGGGCGGTACGTGGTAATCAGCGGGAGGTTTCCTTGTCCATGTTTGACCTGATGCCATGAGACTTAATGGGATCCAGAGTCGATGTTGAGGACTCCCAGGACAACTCCCTCCTGTCTGTATACCACTGTGCCACCACCTCTGCTGGGTCTGTCCTCCCAGTGGGACAGAACATACGCAAGGATGGTGATGGTGATGGTGGTGTCTGAGACATTATCTGTTAAGGTATGATTCTGTGAGGATGACTATGTCAGGCTGTTGCTTGACTAGTCTGTGAGACAGCTCTCCCAATTTTGCCACTAGCCCCCAGATGTTAATAAGGAGGACTTTGCAAGATTTACAGGGCTGAGTTTGCCATTGTTGTTTCCGGTGCCTAGGCTGATACTGGGTGGTTCGTAGTTTCATTCCTTTTTTGAGACTTTGTAGTGGCGTGATATGATGTTTGTGTGTGCAGTTCCACAACTCAGATCGGTGCATGAGACAACCATTATCATTGAGGCAAGGTCAATCAGAGCCCAGGTAAAGAAAAACACCACAATTGGTTCAAATCCTTCGCTTGACCAGGGAACAATAAATTACCATCAGGGACCCCTTTAACAGTTAGTCTCACCATCAGGACCACCTTTATAAAGAGAGTCTCGCTACCAGGGACCCCTTTTATCGAGGAAGTCTCCCTATCAGGGACCCTTTTAGGGAGAGAGTCTCACCATCAGGACACCTTTTTGGACAGTGCATTCTAGATCATAACAACTCACTGTGTAAAAACATTTCCCCTTATCTTCCCGCTGTTACTTTTACTGATTTCCAAAAATCTGTATCCTCTGGTTATCAATCCTCCTGCCAGTAGAAAGAGTTTCCCACCCTCCCCCCCTTATTTACTCTATCAAAACCCTTTTTATTTTTGAACACCTTTATTCAATCTCCCCTTAACCCTCTCTGTTCCAAGAAGAACAGTCCCAGTTTCTCCAGACTCTCCACATTACTGAAGTCACTCATTCTTGGCACTGTTCCAGTGAATCCCCTCTGCACCTTCTCCAAGGCCTTGACACCTTGCCTAGAATTGGACACAATGCTCCAACTGAGATCCAGTGAGTAATTTCTAAAGGTGTGGAATGGCATATTCTGCTTTCTTATGCTCCAATAAAGTCTCTTGAGTGCTGCACTCTTCCCCTCATCCAACGAGACAAAATCTCAATGGAAACAAGCCTCGCCATCTCTGATCGTATGAAGGAGAGTTAAACACCTGAAAGTCATGTGTAGACAGACCGTACAGCACATGAGCAGCCTGCTCACAATCACCCACACAAATAGACACATGGGGTTGAAATTTTCCCACGGGGCCTGCTCGCCAATGCACAAAATGACGCAGGATGATGTCGGGTGGAACCCCCGACATCATCCCGCCCCATTTAAATTTTCAGGAAGGCGGGGGCGCAGCCAAATCAGCTGTGGGCCCACCAACCTGTTAATGGCCAATTGAGGCCAGTGACAGGATCATTAAAACAATCAAAGGACCTGCCCGTCCAACCTTAAGGTTAGCAGCTCGGCCAGGAGCCCCGAAGTGAAATAGAGAAAACATGAAACCTCATCCGCCAGCGGGATGAGGTTTCATGCAGGGTTTAAAAAAGTTTAATAAAGTTTTTGTGAAATTTATTAACATGTCCCATCTCGTGTGACATTGTCACATGAGGGGGACATGTTAAGGACTTTTTTTTCTATTTTTAACATGTTTAAAACTGTAAGCGATCTCCCTGAGGCTGCACTTAGCCTCAGGGAGATGTGCACTCTATCGTGTGCATGTGCTAAAGAGCTCACTCTCGCTTTTGGGGAATCTCCCCGCGCCCGCACAGGGAGTGCATAGCGCTTCCCGCCAGACATCACGCTGGGCGGGCCTTAATTGACCCGCCCACTTAAAATGGCAACGGGGCCCACTTCTCCGGCAGGGATCGGCTCCCCCCCCCCCACCGCCGGAGATTGGGTCAGGCCCGCCCACCCGACAGGCAGGAAATTCTGCCCATGATGTCTGTAAGAAATTAGTAGCAATTTTCCCCATTTCTGATCTGAGAGTTTGTTAGCGTTATCTCCTACAGAATATTTTTAAAATATCTTTAAAATCTTTTAAAGTCTCCTTTGTCTTATTATGCAAATGTTTCTCTTCTCCCACTAGGGGTGCAGTGCTGTTGGAGGTGCCAAATTGGATGGGACATTAAACCAAGGCCCTGTCAGGGTAAATGTAAAAGAATCCAGTTTGAAGAAGAGCCATCCCCAGGTATCCTCGTCATTATTTATTCGTGAACCAACATCACAGGAACAGATTACCTGCTGGTTATCACATTGATGCTTGTGAGATCTTGCTGTGCACAAACTGACTGCCATGTTTCCAACATTACAACGGTGACCGCGCCTCAAAAAGTGTCATCTGCTGCAAAGCCATTTGGGATGTCCCTGAGCTTGGGAAAGGCGGGAGACAATACAGGAAAAGTGTCCCAAGGAGATACTCAGGACTGTTAGTGAAAATTGAAGAGACAGGGACGTAGGTGTGAATTTCCTGGAGACAGAAGGATTCCTGTGGCCAGGAAAAAAAGGACGTGGGCAGGGAGACCCCGGCTGGCATATTCCTGCCAGCAGCTCATTCACTGGCAGCCACCGGGTTGCCATCCAATTAAGGGCAACTCGTGGGTGAAGGTGTAGCTGCTTGGAGAGAAGCCCTTGGTGATCAGCTGCTCTTGAACAAAGACGACTGAGGTTGAGGTACACTGGGGCCAGATGGCAGGCCTCGGTGACAGGGAAGGGTGAGGGCGAGGGCGTTGCTGAGTACTGACTGTGGCCTTGCTGCCAGGTCAACCATTGCGTGGGCCAATTGAGTGCCCAACCAAACAGAAACCTCTCACAACCTCCTAGGTGCCTACTGGGAGGCTGCTCATTTTCACTGTTCTCCCTACATGTCAGAGAAGCTGCCTCATGCTGGTAAAATGCCAATGGAGGAAGGAAGTGACCCACTTAAGGGGCTCAACTGGCCTCTACGCAAAAGTTCAAGTGGCCAACTTTCCTGTTGCTTGAAAATGGCATGGCGCCAGAAAGATGTCAGGCAAACTTATCCCCCTATTCCTGACACATACCGCCATAATACTGCCAACCTTCCCACCTCCCAACCTGTCTGCAAAGGGTTCGGAAAATGCAGGCATTGAGACCCCCAGTGAGAGTCAGCACCTTCAGGAACTGTCCCCCATTGAGAGTCAGCACCTTCAGGAACTGCCCCCCAGTGAGAATCAGCACCTTCAGGAACTGTCCCCCAGTGAGAGTCAGCACCTTCAGGAACTGTCCCCCAGTGAGAGTCAGCACCTTCAGGAACTGTCCCCCCAGTGAGAGTCAGCACCTTCAGGAACTCTCCTCCAGTGAGAGTCAGCACCTTCAGGAACTGTTCCCCAGTGAGAGTCAGCACCTTCAGGAACTGTCCCCCCAGTGAGAGTCAGCACCTTCAGGAACTGTCCCCCAGTGAGAGTCAGCACCTCCAGGAACTGTGCCCCAGGGAGAGTCAGCTCCTTCAGGAACTGTCCCCCAGTGAGAGTCAGCACCTTCAGGAACTGTGCCCCAGGGAGAGTCAGCACCTTCAGGAACTGTCCCCCAGTGAGAGTCAGCACCTTCAGGAACTGTCCCCCAGTGAGAGTCAGCACCTTCAGTAACTGTCCCCCAGTGAGAGTCAGCACCTTCAGGATCTGTCCCCCAGTGAGAGTCAGCACCTTCAGGAACTGTCCCCCAGTGAGAGTCAGCACCTTCAGGAACTGTCGCCCAGTGAGAGTCAGCACCTTCAGGAACTGTTCCCCAGTGAGACTCAGCACCTTCAGGAACTGTCCCCCAGTGAGAGTCAGCACCTTCAGGAACTGTCCCCCAGTGAGAGTCAGCACCTTCAGGAACTGTCCCTCAGTGAGAGTCAGGATCTGTCCCCCAGTGAGAGTCAGCACCTTCAGGAACTGTCCCCCAGTGAGAGTCAGCACCTTCAGGAACTGTTCCCCAGTGAGACTCAGCACCTTCAGGAACTGTCCCCCAGTGAGAGTCAACACCTTCAGGAACTGTCCCCCAGTGAGAGTCAGCACCTTCAGGAACTGTCTCCCAGTGAGAGTCAGCACTTTCAGGAACTGTCTCCCAGTGAGAATCAACACCTTCAGGAACTGTCCCCCAGTGAGAGTCAGCACCTTCAGGAACTGTCCCCCAGTGAGAGTCAGCACCTTCAGGAACTGTCCCCCAGTGAGAGTCAGCACCTTCAGGAACTGTCCCCCAGTGAGAGTCAGCACCTTCAGGGAAGGAGGGAAAAAGCTGGTGGAGAAGGAAGAAAGCATTTTAATTTTTTGCTGGATCTTTGTTGAATCCTGCAGCGAGATCAGTAGCTGAGCATTCCAGGGTTTAATCACAAGCTTCATATTTCAGGCTGATGACTGACTATTAGGCTTTCTGCACAGGGCTGACTGTAGCAGCTCTCTGCCTTGGCCAGCAATTAAACTTCAGAAAGTTTCAGTTCGACGAGAGATTCAGATCGGCTGCAAACGGAGAAATCGCAATTAAACATCCTTTTCAAAGAAATGAGTCCTCTCTCTCTCTTCCCTCTCCCCATCACAGTCCTTACCAGATGCTCTTTAAACTATAACAGATGTGCCTTCAAACACATACATACACACACAGGATTAGAAGCAGCACTACCCCCATCAACTCACTTCCACCGATTGACTTTGCATGGTCAAATTGCAGCACGAGGAGGAATGTACACACTGTTGTCAGAGCCGCAGGGTTTATATGATTCTATAAGAGCCGCTCTGATAGTCTCCATCACACTCTCAATGTGGTATCAGAAAATAAGCTTCAGAGTTTCGCCCCTTCGATCCCCTAATGCGCTCATGTTTCTATATCCAGCTCCTCCACCTCTGAGCTGAGCACTTGTAAGAACCAAAAACTTGCACTTATGTAGCGCCTTTCATGACCTCAGCACATCCCAAAGCATCAGTGAAGTACCTTTGAATGCCATCACCGTCGCAATGTAGGGAACCTTGCACAGCAAGATCCCACAGGTGCTGATGAAATAAATGATAAGATACCCCGCTTTTTTGTGATGCTGATTGAGGGATAATTATTGGCCAGGACACCGGGCCAGAAAATAGTGCGATGGGATCTTTCACATCCACCTGAGAGGACCTCAGTTTAACATCTCATCCAAGAGACTGCACCTCCGACACTGCAGTACTCCCTCAGCACTGCACTGGGAGGATCACCCTAGGTAATGAGGCTCCATTCTCTGGTGTGGGACTTGAACCCAAAGCCTTTCAAATGCGAGTGACAGTGCTACCCGCTGATCCACGGCTGACCCATTAGATGATTCTAAACGCAGCTCCTGACATATGGCGGGGAGGGCGGAGGGGGCGGTGGTCTATTGTGCATGGAAAGCAGGTGTGAGACTGATGCAGAGTTGGGGGTGTGAGTGAGCGGTGAAGTAGGCAGATGTGCACAAGGAGCCAGTGAGTGAAAGACAATCCCAATGATCTTGGGGAGGGGCGTTGTGGGGGCAGACCGGGCATGAGGACAGGGCAGAACTAACGGCAACTGTCAGAGGTACAGAGGGCAGGTACAGGACATGAAGAAGATGGCAGTAGAATGGATAATAAAGGGTTAAAGGCCCTTCCACTCTATGGTGCAGGGGAACTCATTTGGAGCAGGTTAGGGAAGATCTGATAAGCAAAGCCAAGCAGCAATCTAATCCCACTGTGTACATACCCAAAAACTGATTACAGACAACCTTGACTGTGAATTAATTGCAGAGGTCCCAATCCTCCTTCACTGCAACTACAAATAAACCTGCTTTTAACTCCCGACAACAAACTCTGAAACCCTTGTCTGCCACCCCCCACCCCCACCCCCAAGCACGTTCCCTCTGGGCTGAGGCACAACTCGAATGGGTTGGTTTGCATTTACACCAATGCAAATTTATTCACTGATCTCCGAGCAGCCAGATGTGCCTGGTGTGGGGCTCGTGGTGCCTGAGTGAACATTAGCTGCTTGTTGACAATACCTCACACAGGGCAATCGAGAAACACATTCAACCCTCTACCTTGCCCTGCACCACCAACGCACACTAAAAGGAACGAACTGCAGTCATACAGCAGCTCTTACAACCTCAGGACCTCCGCTAGGGTTACACAGCGAATGAAGCACTTTTTCTGAAGTGTAGTCGCTGTTGCAATGTGGGAAACGTGGCAGCTAATTTGCGCACAGCAAGATCCCACAAACGGCAATGTGATCATAACCAGATGGTCTGTTTATATTTGTGACGTGGGTTCAGGAATGAACATTGGTTTCCGATAGAACATAAGAAAACACAGACATAAGAAATAGGAACAGGAGTAGATCATTTGGCCCCTTGAATCTGCTTCGCCATTCAATGAGATCATGGTTGATCTTCTCTCTGAAGTTATACCTTTCCACACAATCCCCACAATGTCCAAAAATCTATTGATGTCTGTCTTGAACGTACTCAATGACCCAACAAGAGTTCTCTGGGGTAGAGAATTCCAAAGATGCACAGCCCTCTGAGTGAAGAAACCTCTCTCAAACACAATCCTAAATGGTTGGCCTCTTACTCTGAGACTGTGACCCTGCGTTCCAGATTCCGTGGGCAGAGGAAACAAACTCTCAATATCTACCCTGTCAAGCCCCTTCAGAATTTTGTATCTTTTTTACGGGGTCGTCTCTCATTCTTCAAAGCTCCAAGAAATATAGACCCAGTCTACTCAATCCCTCCTTCATTGGTCCCTGGGATGAGGGGGCTGTCCTGTCCGACGAACCATTGCTACACCCCTTCTGGGGCAAGTATATCCTTCCTTAGATCAGGAGACCAAAGCTGCGCACAATACTCCAAGGGCAGAATTTTACTTCCCAGGGGCGAGTGTGGGGCCAACCGGATTTGCTGTAAAATCGCGTAAGGGGATGTCAGGCGAGTGTCCCGACATCGTTGCGCACTCGCACGATATTTCACTCGGTGGGAGCTTGCGAAAAGGCGGAAACGCGCCCACCGACAATTAAGGGGGCAATTAAACCCATTACCGGCGCAATTGACCTATTTTTCGTTGCCCGTCCAAACCTTACGGTTGGGGGACAGGCCAATCGGCCAGGAGGCCTTTGCATTTTTCATCGAACCTCATCCGAGGGCCGGGATGAGATTTCCGTTATGAAGTAAAATAAAAATAAATATCTGTGGACAACGATTTCATCAGCTACTTTTTCAGGTGATTGAATGTGATGCGTGGACATTTTTTTGTTTGCAGCTTTTTAAGCCTTAATTTCGGCTTTTTCGGGTCCGCAGCTCCCCGAGGCAGCTTTCTCTCAGCTCACCCACGCCCCGCGGTGATATCACCACCCACCCTCTTCCCACCCCAACCCCGGCAGCTCTGGGATTTCCTGCGTGCGTTTCATGCTGGCCCCGGCCGTTAATTGGCCAGCCAGAGTGAAATCGCAGTCGGGGGCCAATCACAGTCGGGGGCCTGTTTTCTGACAGCTCCCAGGCCCGCCAAAGGTAAAATTTAGACCCAAATGCCTCACCAAAGCCCTGTTTAATTGTACTAAGTTATCCTTACTTAAGGGGAGAGCGAGTGGGAGAGAGAACTGGGGTCTCAGAAGGAGGAGGGCAGGGGAGAAGGACTTAAGAGGGGTTGGGAATGGGAAGGAGGAGAGGAGAGAGAGAAGAGGAAAGAGAAGGGGGAACCAGTGGATGGTCAGCCTTTTTTGATTGAGGTTCTCCGAGGTTGCATATCCTTCATCTTTGGTAACAGTAAGTCTTACAAACTTTGAATTAAGTGAGATCAAGGACAAGGGCAGCAGATAGATGGGAACATCACCACCTGGAATTTCATCTCCAAGTCATTCACAATTCTGACTTGGAAATATATCGCCGTTCCTTCACTGTCTCTGGGTCAAAATCCTGAAACTCCCTCCCTAACAGCACTGTGGGTGTACCTACACCACAAGGACTGCAGCGGTTCAAGAAGGCAGCTCACCACCACCTTCTCAAGGGGCAATTAGGGATGGGCAATAAATGCTGGCCCAGCCGGCGATGCTCACATCCCGTGAATGAATTTGAAAAATGTCCAAAATGAGACTAGTCTGTTTTTGAAAACCCTGAGGGTGGTCACTCTCAGGAGTGGCCCCCTTGCTGCCCCTCTGGCCCTTGGAGATAAAGCCGCTTCTTGTTCAAGCGCTAAGATAAAAGCAAAATCCTGCGGATGCTGGAAATCTAGAACAAAAAACAAAAATAGCTGGAAAAACTCAGCAGGTCCGACAGCATCTGCGGAGAGGGACACAGTTCACGTTTCACATGGACTCGGAACATCTACTGTGTCCCTCTCCGCAGATGCTGTCGGACCTGCTGAGTTTTTCCAGGTGTTTTTGTTTTTTTGCACCCAAGGCACAAACTGACGTTCGAGTCTGACGGACTCGAAACGTTAACTCTGTTTCTCTCTCCACCGGGGCTGACACAGACCTGCCGGGTTTTTCCAGCATTCCCTGTTTCTATTCCGGATTTCCGGCCTCCGCAGTGTTTTGTTATTTTTATCACGGATACCATGTCCTCATCTCTATGGCGGATAAGTGGTCCTCGCCTCTGTCTCGGGGGAAGGGTGTTACCAACCCTCCAGGATTCCCCCGCAGCCCCCAGGAATTGAAGGCTGACCTCTACAGGCCGGCAAACTTCCAAGAGTAAACTCACTGGGATTTTTAAAAACAATGAGATGCTTCAAAATTTCTTTTGAGTGTTTTTGCTTATTATTTATTAAAAAAAGAGAAAATTTTGAAGGTGGGAATAAGGGCTGAGAAGCATCCAGTCTCTTCGCTTTATGATTAGCCATGGGGAGGTGGTATGTCAGGAGGAAGGGAATGTTTCTGAGAGGCAAATGGCGTTGGGGAGGGAGTAGGGGGGCAGTGGGAGATGGGTGATCATGTGATGAGATCTCCGGGTACATGTCTAGGCAGAGTCGACAACCGCCGGTCTCCGGTCCCTCAGAGTCAAAATAATCACTTCTCCCCAACATGAGTCATTGTTCAGATCCTGGTGTCCGTATGTTGCTCCAAGCGGACGATTCAGGTTACATGTCGAGGATGTGTAAGCTGAAGCCATGTCTGACCAGGCTCTCCAGGCCTAGTTTAGGCCCTCGGAAGCACTGGGCTGCCACAATCTCTTTACATCATGTTCTTCAAAGAGAAGTTGCAAACTGAGCAATCAGTCATTTGGTGAGCGTGCTAAAAATAGTGCTGGGGTGCGGGAGGGGGGCCAGGGGTTTGGGGGAGGGAGGGAGGGTGGTGGTGGGAAGAAGCGAGAGAGAAAGCGGATAGACTTCGGAACCTAATGGCAGCCTGACTGAAATGTCACATTCAGGTTTCCACCATCTGTTTGGAATTGCATTGGCATATTTAGATTTTCTACTCTAAACAATGGTTGTCAGCTACAGGCTAAAGCACAGGCCCCTGGAGAGCTGGGATCGCAGTCTTGTATACAAAGACAGGGCTGCAGAGCAAGCGACCACTTTGCTTTCCTGTTTATGTAGTGGTGGCAGCTCCTTGACATACCGTTCTCTTCTCAAAGTTTCAAGAATCTGTCAGATAAATGCAAAAACTCGTTCCAATCAGCATTTAAACTCCTTGAGAATGAAATGTGATTGTGCCAAAATCAGAGGTCAGCCTCCAGTCTCAACATTAACTCTTTGACCCTGTCAACCTCCGCTTTTTAAAACGGTTCAGTTTAAAATGGCTATATTGACTGCTGGTACAGTGAACTCTAGATAAAAAGGGTCAGCCTTTGCTCCAAGCAAGAGAATATCACTGGGCTGCAGTGGCTCAGTGGGCAATATTCTCTCACCTCTCAGTCAGAAGTTTGAGGGTTCAAGTCTTACTCCAGAGTATTGGACATAAAATCTAGGTTAATGTACCCTGTGTCAGCACTGAAGGAGAGCTGCCTTGTCAGAGTGCTGTCTTGTAGATGGGATACAAGAATGAGGCCCTGTCTTCCCTTTAATGGAGGTGTACAAGATCCCACGGCCACTATTTCAACGAAAAGCAAGCCCTGTTCCCCCTGGTCAATATTTATCACTCAGCCAACATCACTTCAACAAATTATCTGGCCATTGTCACGTTGCTATTTGTGGGAGCTTGCTGTGCACAAATTGGGTGCCACAATTCCTATATTACAATAGTGAATTTAAAAAGTGGCCTAACTGAGTAAAGTGCTCCAGGACATCTTGAAGTTGTGATAAGCGCTACAAAAATGCAAGCCCTTTACTTAAGCCACGACCAGTTGGCTTCCTGTGTGTCGGATTTCTAAGTCAAAAGCAGCATCCCGAAGGCAACAGGGAGAAATCTGAGCAGTGAATGTTTTGGAATCATCCACTAAGTACACACTGCTACCACCAAACCTCACCCTTGAGAAGGCTGTGCATTCCATCGATCGAGCTCCTTGCTTGTTCAACATATGTTTCTGCTGGAGAGGAGCAGCTTTAGTGCAAGAGCAGCAGTTGTTTTTTCCTCTTTGTGGTTTGCTTAACTTAAGTTTAACCAAAACTCCGCTGTCCGTATCCCAACTCTCACCAAATTCCACTCACCCGTCAGCCTTGATCCCTGGCCCACACTGGCTCCCTGTCTCCGATACCTCCAATTTAATTTTTCATTCTTCGTCTAAATTTTTATTGCGCAGACTGAGAGGCTCTCCATCTTTGAAAAAAAAACCGGCACCAGAGACCCGACTCTGGAAGTCCTGCCGCTGAACCCAGGCTTCACCATTTTCACAGTGGGGGCGGGGCGATGGCTGGGAGGTGGAGGGTTGGGGGGGTGGTGGGGTAGGGGGGTAGGTTGGGGGGGGGTGGGGTAGGGGGGTAGGTTGGGGGGGGTGGTGGGGTAGGGGGGTAGGTTGGGGGGGGGTGGAACGAACGGTGAAAGCTGGAACTTTGGGCATCCGTGTTCACGGAGGTAGCTGCTCATGTTACAAAGCGCAGCTACCCTCAGTCTGAGCTGGTTTTCACAAGGGAGGAGTGGAAAATACGACTTGTGCACATTAGACCTCATGGGGGAAGGTCGAAACTTCTCAAATTCCTTTGGCGAGGTGGGGTACCCTTTTGGGTATGGTCACGGGACACCTTTGGGGTGGGGGGGGGGTGGGGGGCGGTCAGGTGCCCTTTGTTTGGGAGGAGTCAGGTGCCCTTTGGGAGGGGTCAGGTGCCCTTTCGAAGAGGTCAAGTTCCCTTTGGGATTGTTAGAAGTTGAAATAAACATGAGTAAAGAGTGGATGAACTCACTGGAACTGTCAAGGGAGCCGTCAGGGCAATTAAATCTCCTGACCTGTATTTGTTTGAAAAATCTGTCTGCAGTACTGGAAAAAAATCAGTGCTTGCTACTTCACTCTGTCCGTTAACTAAAACTGAGGGCTACCATTACAGGAGTAGTGCTGCTAGACTGATTTCACAACCTAATATCATCACAGTGGGGTGCCTGTCAGCTCACCATTTGATTGACACCTCCAAGTGCTTATAAAGGTCCTTGAAGTGAGGCTATGAAAACAAATGCTTGTTCTTATAAGGGATTAAAGGAAGTTAAATGTACTGGGCTGGGTTTTTTTCAAAGAGGATTTTTTTAAAGTAATGAATTCATCAATAGACACTTAGGAGCTTCATTTAATCTGAGCATGGATCCTGAGGTCTGCCCATGGTGGATAGTGGGTGAGTTGGCATGGAGGGTGTATGGGCAAAGGATGGTGGGTGGAGGCATGGGTTGCCATGAGTAGGCACTATGTTGGCGTAGGGGCTATAAAGGGCCATGGGGGCTGGGTGGAGGGGCATAAGTTAGCATGAAAGGTACGAAGGGCCATGGGAGATGGGTGAATGGGGCATGGGTTGAGATGGATGAGGCATAGGGAGTGTGTGAGGCTGTGAGGGGCGGCGGGGAGTGAGTGCTGCTTTTTCATTTCATTCCTTTTCTCACAGCTGGGGCAAAATGCCAGCGCGCCGAGGAAGACCTCTCACCGCCACCCCCCACCCCCCCGCCAACACCTGGCAGCCCCAGATTTCTCTTTACAAACTCTTTCCGAGTGTAGCGGCATGACTCCCATAAAACCCAGCCCCCTGTGAATGAAACTATTAACTTTCAGGCCAATTTTTCAGGAGTCGTGTTCGTGGAGCCGGGAATTCTCCAGAGTCCGGACACCCGACGCGAGAGAGAAAATTCAGGCCGTTGCATTCAAATCCCTCCATAGCCTGGCCTCGACGCTACACCCTACAATTCTTAAGCATCTCTGATTTTAATCACTCTACCATCGGTGGACGTGTCTTCAGTTGCTAAGGCCTTAAACTCTGCGATGTCCTCCTTAAACCTTTGCATCTCTCTACCTCTCTCCCCTACTTAAAACCTGCTTCTCTGACCAAGCTTTTGGTCACCTGTCCTAATATCTCTATGGGGTTCGATATCAAATTTTGTTTGCTAACATTCCTGTGAAACACCTTGGGATGTTTTACTATGTTAAAGGCGCTATTTAAATGCAAGTTGCCATTGCTAAAGTTATATTTTGTATGTTATGGTCCCCAATAACCAAACAGTAGCACAGGTTGGAAAGGCATACACCACAGACTAATTCTACAACCTGCTCTCCCATTTGGGAGGCTACGCAATGGATCAAGGTTCACCCCATCGTGTGAAAATTCCTGTTCCCTACAATTTGTGCACATCTCAGATTCTACTCCAAGTCACTCACCATTCTGACTTGGAAATATATCACTGTTCCTTCACTGCTGCTGGGTCAAAATCCTGGAACTCCTTCCCTAACAGCAGTGTGGGTGTACCTACACCACATGGACTGCAGCGGTTCAAGAAGGCAGCTCACCACCACCTTCTCAAGGGGCAACTAGGGTTGGGCAATAAATGCTGGCCCAGCCAGCGACACCCACATCCTGAGACCAATTAAATGAATGTTTTTAAATTGTTGATGCAACCCTAAGTCTAGAATTTATCCATTAACAAGTTAACTGCATTGGCTAAGTATACCCTTTTCCAAAGCTATAGATTCAAAGAGGACTTGAGCCATACATGAGAAATAGAAACACAGGGACTGAGTTGCCTGAGGATCAGGGTCTAGTTGGGAAGGTCTCAATGGGCCGCACTTGGCCTGGGGGCTGTAGTCTGCCATTCCAGCCTAGTGGCTAAAGGCAAAAGCAACATCGAGCAAAGGAAGATGAAGAATTTCTCAGGTTAGATTCCTAGGAATCCCAATACAATCTAGGCTGCCATTCCCATTGCAGTGCTGAGGGAATGTTGCACTGTCCCTCAACTAACATCACTTTTTATTGTCCACTCAATACCATTTGCTGTTTGTGGAGTCTTGCTGTGCGCAAATTGGCTGTCGTGTTTCGGAATCAAGACTTCAAAAAGTACTTCATCGGCTTTGGGTTAGCCTGAGGTTGTGACAGGTGCTATATAAATGCAACTTCTTCCTTTATTTCTTTCTATTTTTCTGAAATGTGCTGACTTTTTTTTCAGCTCAGGAAATAATTGGCCTTGGCACCCCTTTGTTCGGGGCGAGAGGGTTTTTGTTGGGTAAGGGGTATCAAGAGATATGGAGCTAAGGTGGGTAAGTGAGATTCCTGTTCGAGGAATCACTTCTCTCACTTTTCCACTTCCCGGCAAATAGAGCAGCAGAAAATGATGAAAATCTTAGCGAATCATGGATTTGGGTGACTGAGGGACAGAGAGGAGAGGCTTGGCCTGGGCTTTACACCCATCAAGAGTCTGCACAAAGCTTCTGTTTCTAGTGTTCTGTCAGTGACCTGGGCGCTGAATTGCAGCAAATTTAATCTACAGAAGGCATCAGTCATTCCTCACCAACTCCATCCCTCTCTGAATGCCTCTATTGATGAACGAGACTGATGCAGGGAACTCTTAGATGTCAGGGTCCGTGTGCAGGTCTCACAAAGACCATTCCATCAGCTGGGAAATACAATTTTTAACACAAATGGGAAAGCTGAATTTTGAAGGGGTTGTGTGTGCCGTTGAAACAGCATGTGGGTATTTTTTTTATGTTTGCGTCTCCAGGCCGCCCCACGACCTCTTATCTATGTGACTTAAATCGTTAGGTTATAGAATCAGGCAGCACAGAATGAGCTCAGTCAGCCCATCGCGCCTCTGCCAGCTCTTTGAGTTAGCTAATTAGTCCCACTCCCCTGCTCTTTCCCCGTAGCCCTGTCAGTTTTTTTTTCCTTTTCAAGGATTCATCTAGTTTCTCTGTTGAAAGTTCCTATTGAATCTACTTCCACTGCCCTTTCAGACAGCGCATTCCAGGACACAACAACTGGCTGTCTGAAAGAAATATTCCTCAGCTCCCCCCCTCTGCTTCTTTTGTCAATTACTTTCAATCTCTGTCCTTTGGTTAGGGACCCCCTGCCAAAGGAAACAGTTTGCTTCCATCAAAAGTCTTCGTGATTTTGCAAACTTCCATTAAATCTCACACCTGCTGTAAGGTGAGCAACCCTGGCTTCTCCAGTCTTCCACGCGAGCGCTCCTCATCCCTGAACTGATCTAACATTATTACCATGTTTTTATTTCTAACAGTCCCTTGTTAGTACAGACCTTGATTGTTGCTGAAAAGAGAGACACATGTTGGCAAAGCTTTTTTTGTCTTTCACTCATCGGGACAAATGCAAGAATGCCAAATTTCAAACACTCGCAACAATTTATACTACGGGGGGAAAGGGTGCCGATTGGTTGGCAAGTCAACTCTGATTGGCCAAGGCGTTGCTATGGAGAAAGCAATGGGGAGCTATAGGCTCCCCGAGCTCCTGGGGAATTCAAAAAGGTGCAAGTCTTGAACATATCCCTTTTGTTTGCAGAGGACGGGTCCCTGCGTAAGGTTATAGGTCACTTCAAGCAAGAGCCATGTTACAAACTCGATTTTATGCTTCTCTGTGGCTTTGATTTGCTGAGTCAAATGTGGGAGGCACAATGCACTCACTGTTGTATTGTGGGCACGTCCTGTTGCCTGGCATCGTCGGTCCCAGTGCTCTCCACCTTCCACACCTCCATCACCTGTCCCATTGTTTCCGTTTGGCAGCCTCTTTCATGGAGACAAAGAGAGGACTCTCTGGGTTATGTGACCCAGCATGAGGAGGAGGGTGAGGAAGATATGAGGAGGGGAAGTGGATATGAGAGCTTCCGCTCCAAGCCACTCACCATCCTGACTTGGAAATATCTCGCCGTTCCTTCACTGTCACCGGGTCAAAATCCTGGAATTCGCTCCCTAACAGCGCTGTGGGTGTACCTACCCCACAGGGACTGCAGCGGTTCAAGAAGGCAGCTCACCACCACCTTCTCAAGGGCAACTAGGGATGGGCAATAATGGCTGGCCCGGCCAGCGCTGCCCACATCCCACAAGCATGTTCAGTGGCGTGAGCGGACAATACGGTGAGACGGCCAAAATTCATGTTTCATGACATGGTAAAGCCGGTTTGCAATCGTCCGCTCAGCCTGTCGATGGTGGGCTCATTGTAATAGATCAGCATATCATTAGAAGGTCAACTCGCCTGACCCATCCCCCACCGTTGGATCATCCGCCCACATTGGGAGGAAAACACGTGGAGGAAGAAGTAAGGGTGGAGGAAGGCGTCGGGAAGGGGGATGGAGTAAAGCTGGAGGAAGAAGTGAGGCTGGAGGAAGGAGTCGGGAGGGGGGAAGGGCTAAGGGTGGCAGAAGTAGTAAGGGTGCCTGGGGGAGTCAGGAAGGGAAAGGGAGTCTATGGGCGTGGGAGGACTAAGGGGAGCGGGGGTGGGGGAGGTGTATTGGCAAAGGTGTTCCGGGGAGGAAGGGATTCCAGGGGGGGAAAGGGGTTCCTGGGGTGATGGGGTGGAGAGGGAGGAATGCCGAGGCAAACATGCAAGGGAGGGGTCTGATGGGCCCATGACTGCCTCCTGGGGAGCAAACTGAGGGTGGGCGTGGTATGAGGGAATGGTAGGAATGGCCGAGGGCAGAGTGAGGCGGTAGGGTGGGAGGCTGAGGGTTCGACGGTATCAGTAGAAGGGCCAGTGAGGCTGGTTGGTGGAGATTTGGAGGCAGGCACAGACCCTGGGGATGGGAAGGAGGGGATCGGGGAGGTGAATGTGGATGGGGGTGAGATTTTTGGGGGGGAAGGGAATGTGCACGTTCACCTGGACATCCCTGAAGGAAAAGGGTTGTGGGTGGTAGGTCACGGAGGGGAGGTGAAAGGTGATGCCAGGGGGTCAAGTGTGATGGGGGAAAGGAAGTGGGTGACTTGGGGGAGGGTAAAGGACAGGGGAGCTAAAGTAAAACCGAAATAGCACCTTGCTGTCCAAACCGAAAGTGAAATGACAGTTGTGGAGGGTGAGATCAGGTGCTGCATGGGAGTGTGATCAGCGGGTGGACGGAGATGCAGGTCAGCTCAGATGGACAACTGAAAGTGAACCCCAGCAGGCAGCATTGGAAATACTCAGTGTGATATGTGAAGGATCCGTGTGTGTGGGAGAGTGTTTGCATGAGGGTCCGATAGGCTGTGCCACACACACACTTCTCCCTCCAGAGTCACTCGTTGGCCAGCTGCTCCCTCTGGGGTGACAGAGGATGAGGTTGAGGGGGTCACAAGCAAAGGGGACTCGGAGGGATAGGACAGCCTCTGAGATTCCTGAGTGGGTGACCCAGGGGTGTCCAGCTGCCGTTCCTCCTCCCTTCGGGTACCTGGGGGCCCCGGCCTGACTCCTTGAGGGAAGGGAACACCTGGAGGGATATCAAGGTGCCCTGTTTCCCCCTCGCGTTGCCACTGCAGGAACTCACCCATGGCCCCTGCGATGGAGTGCAGGTCTGCGCACCTCTTCACGTTCTGCTGGACCAGGGTCTCCTTGGTGTCCACCATCCACCCCATGGAGACCTTCATACTCGCACATGTAGTCACCACTTCATCAGAGAGCAGGCCGACACACTCCTCCGACTTGCAAGCCACTCTGCTGAGGGCTTCCAACAGCTCAGCATGATGTTCCCACACTTTCTGCTGACTCTCCAGGATGAGTTGGAAGGCCAAATGCTGAGGTTCATCATCTGACTCGGATCTGACAGATGCCTGATCCCCAGCAGTCCTCCAAGTGCCGGGGAGCTGGGCTGAACCTGCCTCCTCCTGCTCCGGACACCTGTCCAGATTGTGAACTGGAGCCTGCTCTAGATCTGGGCCCTGCCGAGGTGTGTGTCCTTGCGCTGGTGGAGGGTGTGGGTAAGCGCTGTGACGGGTCTTCTAGGCTGCTTATTTCCAGCTCTTCAATGGGGGAGGTGTCCTCTTGGCTGCGAGTGAGGACCTGGATGGAGCTGAGGGACTGGCTGGCTGAGTCTGTCAGTCGCTTGGCAGAGCTCTCTGTGAACCAGAGATAAGTAGTGCATGGCATCAGAGTCAAAAGCAGGAGAGAGAGAAAGCACTGACAGTTGTGTTGAAGAGGGATGATGTGGTGTAGGATCCTTACGAGGGTGTTCACCTCCGACCTCACTGTCACCGCAGGCAGGGTCCACATCCTCACCAGTCAGCGCGAGGGCACACTCCTCACAGTGAGTGTGGGCCACTCCACCCCCAGTCTGGGACCTCTCCCTGCTGTTATGAGCAGGCTTCTCCTACATGAAAACAGATGTAGAGAGGGTGAGCAGGACACCTGGCACTGGGTGGAATGTTTGTGTGGTGTATGGAGCCATGGACAGGATGAGGATACAAGCTCGAGAGGATAAGATCCTGATGGAGATGTGGGGGTGTGCGTGAGAGTTAGTGGTGTTGTCCCTTGAGGTGTGAGATCCCTGTGGGTGTGTGAGGGGTTTGTGAGTGTGTGAGTTGTGAGTGATGAGAAGAGTGAGTTACCCTGGCGAAACGGATCAGACCATTCATCCTGCAGCAGCACTGGGTGGCTGTCCTCTTTTTGCAGGGCGTTGGCGCTGACCATCACTGCCACCGCCTGCCATGCTGGATTAGTGATGCCGCTGCCCATCCTGCGGCCAGAGCAGGGGTACAGGACATCACAGAGAACCTCCACGGCATCCAAAAGGCACTCGAGGGACACGGCATTGAACCTGGGGGCTGGAGTCTTTTTGCCTTTCGGGGCCTTGTCCTCTGTGCAGCAGCCGTGGGCTGGAAGCTGTGAGAGGTGTGCGCGTGGTTGGATTTTAAATATGGTGCCCGGCGTGGTGAAGCGGTGAGGTGATAGCGTGGTGGGTAATTGAGAGCCTGCCCACCATGGAAATGGTGTGTTTCCCGGGAACGTACAATGAATGCATCGGGCTTGGGACGATACGGTGTGAAAAGCCGCCATTGTAGCCGACGTGTAAAACATCGTTTTACCCACCAGCTACCGCACGTAGTGCAAACCTGGGACGATTCTGCCCTACGTCTGTACATTATGGAGATTGATGATGGGATCATTAAATCACATGGAGTTAACTAACACAGACAGACACACACACATGTTCGCATAGACATACAGAAAACATACGCGCACAAAGATGAACACTTGCATGTGCCAACATGCACATGCAGGCACATACTCACATATATGCACACAGACACACAAACAGACATACACACACACACACACACACACTCACATACACAGACACACACACACATGCACACTCACACACACACACTCTCACACATACACAGACACACACACACACACACACACACACTCACACTCTCTCACACACACACAGACACACACACACACACACACATGCATACTCACACACACACAGACACACACACATACACATACACACACACAGACACACACACATACACACACACACACACACACACTCATACACATACACACACACACACACACACACACACAGTAAATTGTTTAACTTTTGCCACTAATTGTGATTTTTTGAGTGCCAGTACAATCGTGTCTTTGTTTTTTTTTCCTCTCTCACTCAATTATCATGCTCAGGTTTTATAATCAAGCACCCAGTTCTCCCTCGATTTGCCATCGCTGAGCATGGCTCTGTGAAACATGAAGCCAAAAGTCTTGTTTCACTGCAATTTCCTTTTTGCAACAAATATTCCAAAGTTCCATAGTTTCACAGAGCAGCTGAACAATTCCTCTATTCTCTCTGAATGGCATTTCCCCAGGTCCTGCTGTCTCCAATCAAACCTCTCCCAACAACAAGAGTAACAGCCAAACTCTAAACATTTCAGTAAAACAGTACTGGAAGCAGTGGCAGAACAGAATTTCTTAAAGCTTATTAAAGCCATTAAAAACAATGATTTGTTCTTAAAGTTGTATTGCATGTCTAGACACACTGGTCTATTGGTCATGTCAATAGAGGGATTGGCCCACAACACGGGGAAAACACCCTGCTCTCCTTCAAAAGAGTGCATTGAGATATTTTACTTGCAACTGAAAGGGCAGACGAGGGTCTCCTCTTAATGTCTGTCTCTTCTGAGAGACAGTTCTGACAGTGCAGCACTCCTTCGACAGCGCACCGGGACAGTGTCAGCCTGGATTATGTGCTCAAACCTCTGGAGTGGGGCCAGAGATCCTGATCCTGGCTTGAACCCATGACCTCTGACTCAGAGGTGAGAGTGCTATCATGGAGCACGAGTGATATGTGCAGCCTGCTTCAACCTCTACAGCCACCCCTACCCCTCCATCCATGCAACAGGGTGATAGACGCACTTTTCCCAAAGTAAACCATCGTGACTATGATTGCAGGAGTGGAGCTGCATTGCTTCAGTTTAAAGACTGCAAATTAGAATTGATACCCATTCATGTAAATTGACAATCAGTGTCAATCTACTGCAGAAAAGTTAAGGCTCTCGGCAAAGAGGCTCTGCTGCATATTCCCCCACCTCATAGCCCAGTTATAAATGGGCGCTTAATACGAAAGTATGAACATATGAACTAGGAGCAGGAGTAGGCCACTCGGCCCCTCGAGCCTGCTCTGCCATTCAATAAAATCCTGGCCAGTCTGACTGTAACCTCAATCTCGCATTCCCGCCCATTCCCGATAACCATCCCCCACCACCACCCCCTTGTTTATCAAGAATCTATCTAGCTCTGCCTTAAAGATATTGGAAGACTCTGCTTCCACCACCTTTTGAGGAAGAGAGTTCCGAAGACTCACGAGCCTCTGGGAGAAGATTTCTCCTCATCTTTTTCTCAAAAGAACGACCTCTTATTTTTAAACACTGACCCCCTAGCCCTAGACTCTCTCACAAGAGCAAACATCCTCTCCACATCCACCCTGTCGAGACCCCTCAGGGTCTTAAAGGCTTCAATCAAGTCACCTCTCACTCTTCTAAATTCCAGTGGATACAAGCCTAGTCTGTCCAACCTTCCCTCATAAGACAAGTTGCCCATTCCTAGTATTAGTCTAGTGAACCTTCTCTGAACTGCTTCCAACGCATTTATATCCTTCCTGAAATAAGGAAACCAGTACTGTACACAGAACTCTAGATGTGGTCTCACCAGTCCCCTGTACAACTGAAGCATAACCTCCCTACTTTTATATCCAATTCCACTCACAATAAACGATAACATTCTATTAGCTCTCCTAATTAACTGCTGTACCTGCATACTAACCTTCTGTGATGCATGCACCAGGACACCCAAATCCCTCTGCATCTCAGAGCTCTGCAGTCACTCACCATTTAAATAATATGCTTCTTTTTTATTCTTCCTGTCGAAATGGACACTTTCACATTTTCCCACGTTATACTCCATTCACCAGACCTTTGCCCGCTTGTTTAACTCATGAATAAATGCAAGAACATTGGAAATAGGGGGCAGGATCTTAAGTCCCACGGGTGGGCATGCACCCCACCCGATCGGGCGTAAAATCACGCCCGATGATGTCGGCCAAGGGTCCTGGCATCAATGCGCTCTCGCGTGATATTTCGGTCGGCGCGGTGTGAAAGTAGACAGCGTGCCCGCCAACAATTAAGAGGCTGACTGAGGCCCTGAACCAAATAATTGAACCTTATTTAAAAAGTTAAAAACTTAAAAAGTTTTCAACATCATTTTTAACATGTCACTCTTCATGTGACTGAGTCACATGTGGGGACATGTTTATATCGTCCGTGAAACGTTGATTAGTCAGTGTCCAATTATTCAGCTCCTGGAGGCAGCTCTGTCCCTCATGGAGCTGTTAACGCGCAATCTCCCCCCCACCACCGCCCCCCCCCGGCGCATGTGCAGGCTTCCGCGTTCGCACCCCCTCCCACCCCACCACCCCCACACCGCAGAACGTAGCGTTTCAGCAGGGCCTTCACGTTGGCTGCCCATTAGTTGCCGGGGCCCGATCGCGGGCGGTGGTGCGTTTCACGGCTGCTCCCGGGCCCACTGGCGGTGCCCGCCCAGCTCAGGGTAAGTCCTGCCCCGGGGGGCTGGAGTGGGCTGTTCAGCCTCTCGAGCCTTCTCCGTCCTTCAGTAAGATCTGGACTGATTTTCTGCCTCAACTGCTCCTTCCTGCATTGAACATATTCAAGACTGAGTTTGAAATATTTTTGATCTACAGGGGGGTCAACGGCTATGGAGGGTAGGCAGGAAAGGGCAGTTACGGCCTTAATCAGGTTAGTGATGATCTTACTGCATGGCCGAACATGCAGGCTCAAGGGCTGACTCCTGCACATGCTTCTTATGTTCTTACGTTTTTATCTCCCTATCCCTTTATTTCCTCAGTATCAATCTCGAATATACTCAGTGACTGAGCGTCCACAGCTCTCCGGGGTACAGAATTCCAAAGAGTGAAGAAATTTCTCTTTATCTCAATCTAAAATGGCTGACCCCTTATCCTGAGGCTGTGACCATGTGCTCTCGATTCTCCAGCCAGATGAAACACCCTCTCATCATGTATCCTGTCAAGCCCTCGACCCTGTTACTGGCTGATGGTGACAATACCCTTATACTTGGCTGAGTTCAACATGGAATGGCTGGAATTGTGTTCGGTGCATCCTGGACTAGGGAAAGGAGGGATGAGGGGTGGATGGAGCAGTGCAAAAGGGAACAATATTAGCCCGAGTTCCAACTCCAAGTTATAAGATCTGGAAAGCATTCTCTGAAAGCAACTTACTTTACAGCCTCTTGACTTCAGCCAGAGATTGACCCTGTCACACAATGTGCTTGGACTGAGAGAATGCGCCCTCAGTATAGCCTCTTGCACTCCACAAAACATATCTTCGCTTGACCTATCAAACAATGACTTCAAAGAAGCAGAGAAAAAGGCCATTTAGCCCACTGTGTCTGTGCTGACTCTTTGCAAAAACGACCCAATAAATCCTACTCCCCCTGCCCTTTCCCCACAGCCCTGCAAAATTTTTCCCTTTCCTGTGTTTATCCAATTCCCTATTGAAAGTTACTATTGAATCTGCCTCCATAACCCCTCTGACAGCACATGCAGATCAGGACACTCACCACGTAAAAACAATTCCTCCTCATGTCACCTTGGTTGCCAATTACCTTAACCTGTGTCCTCCGGTTAACAACCCACCTCCCAGTGGAAATAGCTTCTCCTTATTCACGTTCCTGGAATCTTTCATTATTTTGAAATGATAAAAGTATTATCAGATTCAAAAAGAAAACTTAGCAGAGAAGATAGAGAAACTCGCGGAGATGCTTTGTTAACCCCCTGCAGAAATGCAGACTCTTCCTTGCCGGAGAACAGTTCCAGAGGTGCTATCAAGATATTGTGAGCCCAATGTAGTGAGTACTGGCAGAACACTGGGTGGAGGAGGCAGGGTATTGTGACAGGGAGGGTGCTGGGGTGAGGGGGGGGGGGGGGGGGGGGGGGTGGGGTGGTGGTGGGACGAGGGGGCACCATGGCCAATCCTGATCCTGGCACTTTCCTGAAGCACCCACCGGGCAGTGGTCAGGAGCAGGAGGCCGGGTTGATCTTATTTACAGCCCCGCCCCCAACCAACTCCCTCCAGCGGAAATTCCAAGGCTCGTGGCTGAAATGTACCAGGTCCGTGAGGCTGCAAGATGGACAGAGAGAGTTATCCAGATGCTCCGATGAAAAGCCCTACATCACCAGGATCAATGCCCTCAAGGACAGGAGGATGGGGACGGAGCAGTGTGTTTACTCCAGTCCTCTACACACTGAGTTATGATTGTGTTCGTAAAGCGTGTGAGTTTAGGAATGTTATGTGAGTGTGCACGTGCATCTGAGAGTGTGTCTGTTTAGTCTAAGTGTACAGGTTCCTGAGATCATGTATGTGTGTTTATGAATGTGCGTCCGTGTGTGTACATAAGCAAACATGTGTGAGTGTATGTGAGTTGTGCATGTGTTTGTGAACGTGGGTAAGGGTATGCGCAAGTGTATGTGAGAAGTTCAATTACAAGTGTCCAGGTAAATACCGTCTGTTAACTGATACAGTTGCTCAGTGAGTCGGGCAGCCAGGCGTCTGGACAGCTTTGCCCGTCTCTTTTCTGAAGAATTAGGGGCTCCAGGGGACGGTTTCAGCCACAACAGAAACCAGCCGGAGGCATCTTATACCGCCCGAGGAAAAGAGACGTTATTTACCTGGAAAACTCCTTGGGGGATTTTCGTCTCGTTTTCAGGACACATGAATGTAGTCTGCAGATTGCTGGGTTACGGTTAAGAAAAGGGTAGAGTCTGTGCTGCACAGCAGGGAAATGGTTCTGTTTGGTGTTTGAATACAGGATCATTTTATGGCTAAAAGAACATCAGGGCGTAGGAGCTGGAGGAGCCATTCAGCCCTTCAAGCCTGCTCTGCCACTCAAAAGATCATGGCTGATATTTTACCTCAATTCCACCTTCCTGCGCTATACACATATCCCTTAATTTACTTAGCATCCAAAAATGTATCCGCCTTGAATATATTCAATGACGGAGCATCCACAGCTCTCTGGGGTAGAGAATTCCAAAGATTCACAGCCCGTTAAGTGAAGAAATTTCTCCTTGTCTCAGTTCTGAAAGGCCGACCCCTTTATCCTGTCTGCCCTCGGTGTTATGGATTCCCCAGCTGGGGGGAGTATCCTGACAGCATGCACCCTGCCAAGCCCCTTAAGAATTTTTCACCTTTCAATTAAATCACCTCTTATTCTTCTAAATTCCAGGGAATGTAAGCCCAGTCGATACAATCTCTCCCCATTAGAAAATCCCCTCATCCCAGGAATTAATCGAGTGAATCTTTGGTGCACAGCCTCCATGGAAAGTACATCCTTCCTCAGGTGAAGTGACCAAAAGTACACAGTATGCCAGGTGTGGTCTCACCAAGACCCTTTATCACAACCTTCACCAAGTCAGCCTTGGTTAAACCTATTTCTGAGTCAGAAGGTTCTGGGTTCAAGTCCCATTCCAGGGGAGGAATTTAATGTCCCCCCCCCCTCGCCCCTCAAAGGTGAGTCTGGAGTTGTGGAGATCACGCCTTCCTCCGGTCAAGTCTGGGGCAGGAAGGCTTGTGGGTGACCTTCCCATCTAGAGGCCACTTAATGGGAGCCAGTGGCTAAGTGGTAATGTCACTCGACCACTAATCCAGGTGCCCAGGCTAATCCTCTGGGGACATGAGTTCAAACTCCACCAGGGCAGCAGGTGGAGTTTAAATTCAATTATTTAGTAAATTCAATTAACTAATTTTTAAAAACCTGGATTTGAAAGCTAACCTTAGTGATGGTGATTATGAAACTATCATCGATTGTCATAAAATCCCATCTGGTTCACTAATGCCCTTTACGGAAGGAAATCTGCCGTCCTTACCTGGTCTGGCCTACAAGTGACTCCAGACCCACGACAAAGTGGTTGACTTGTAACTGCCCTCAGAGGGTAATTAGGGATGGACAACCAATGCTGCTTTTGCCAGTGACATCCACATCCGGTGAAAGAATAAAAAAAATCAGGCCACAAAGGCCTCATCCAGCCACCACAGGTATTCATCCAACAGCAGGCTGCAGGCTTGCCCCCCGAGGAGGCTGTCTAGCAAACCCTGTTGTGATTGCCGGCAGTCTACCGGGGTCGGGGGTGGGGGGTCTAATGTTCACAGGCGCTCTCTGCCTGATTGAGGAACCCGGCATCAGGCAGCCAGACCCCTGCCTTTGCTTCCGACACCCCCTAACCCCCACCAATGAACCCCCCCCTTCACATCCTTGTGACCCCCATTCCACCCACCCTCACCCCGATCCAGGGATGGCCTGTGGTGAGGGCCCGAGTGTAGTACCAGCAGCGGCCACCACCTCCGGTGGCGCTGCCAGAGTGGAGCTTCCAGCCTCTGATTGGCCAGCAGATCTCAGGGGCGGGATTTCTACCTTGCTGGGCGCTTAACTGGATGGGAAGCTCGGCGCTGACCAGGTAAGTGCCTCATTGGGAAGTATCCTGAAGAAAAGCGAAACGGGGCCCTCACTGGTTAAGCGAAGGCCTTATCGTCCGCATTAAATCCTGGCCCAGGAATTAAGCACAAAATTCAAGCTGACAGCCCAGTGCAATACTGAAGGAGTGCTGCACTGTCAGAAGGGCTGTCTTTCAATTAAGGCATTAAACTGAGACCCTATCTGTCCATTCAGCTGAGTATAGAAGATCCCAGATACTATTTCAAAGAGGAGCAGGAGCGTTTGTCCTGACAAATATTTAATCCTCAATCAATATCAGGAAAACAGATTATCTGGTCATTATCACATTTGTGGGAGTTTGCTGCGTGCAAATTGGTTGCTGTGCTTCCTACATTACAACAGGTCAAAAGTATTTAATTGGCTTTAAAGCACTTTGGGACATCTCGTGGTCATGAAAGGCACCACATAAATGCAAACATTTGAACATACAAATTAGGAGCTGGAGTAGGTCATTCAGTCCCTTCGATCCTGCTCCGCCATTTGATAAGGTCACGGGTGACCTGATTGTGACCTCAGCTCCACTTTCCTGCCTGTCCTCTTTGACTCCCTTGTCAGTCAAGAATCTATCTAACTCAGCATTAAAATATTCAATGACCCTGCCTCCACTGCTCTCTGAGGAAGACAGTTCCAAAGACTCGTGATCTTCTAAGAGAAAACATGTCTCCTCATCTCCATCTAAAATGGGAGACACCTTATTTTTAAACTGTGTCCACGAGTTCTAGTCTCTCCCATAAGGAGAAACATGCTCTCAGCATCCACCTTGTCAAGTCCCCTCAGGATCTCATATGTTTCAATAAGATCACCTCTCATTCTTATAAACTCCAATGAACATAGACCCAACCTGCCCGATCTTTCCACATTGGACAACCCCTTCATCCCAGGAGTCAATCAAGTGAACTTTCTCTGAGCTGTTTCTAACCCAATTTTATCCTTTCATAAATAAGGAGGCCAAAACGGTACACAGTACTCCAGATGTGGTCTCAACCATGCCCTGTACAACTGTAGCCAAACATCCCTACTTTTATAGTCCATTCTCCTTGCAATAAACAACAACATTCGATTTGCCTTCCTAAATACTTGCTGTACCTGCATGCTACCTTTCTGGGCTTCATATACCAGGACCCCCGGATCCCTCTGTTCCACAGAGTTCTGCAATTCCTCTCCATTTGAATCATTTGCTGCTTTTTTATTCTTCCTAACAAAGTGGAAAGGTTCACATTCTCCCACATCATACTCTATCTGTCAGATTTTTTGCTCATTCACTTAATCTATCTATATCCTTTTCCAGACTCCTTATGTCCTCTTCACAACTTACTCTCCTACTTATCTTTGTGTCGTCAGCAAATTTAGCAATCATATATTCGGTCCCTCCATCCAAGTCATTGATATAATTGTAAATAGTTGAGGCTTCAGCACTGAACCCTGTGGCACTCCACTCGTTACATCTTGCCAACTTGAAAATGAGCCATTTATCCCTACTCTGTTTTCTGTTAGCTAACCAAGTCTCAATCCATGTTACAATGTTACCCCCTACACCATGAGTTCTTATTTTGTATAGTAACCTTTGATGTGGCACCCCGGTTAATGCCTTTTAGAAATCCAAGTACACCACATCTATAGGTTCCCCTTTAGCTATGTTGCGTGTTACTTCCTCAAATAACTCTAATAAATGAATCAAACATGATTTCCCTTTTACACATTCATGTTGATGCTGCCTGATTGCATTAAGATTTTCTAAGTGCCCCACTATAACCTCCTTAATAACTGATTCTAGCAACTTCCCGATGACAGATGTTAAGCTAACTGACCTGTAGTTACCTGCTTTCTGTGTCCTTCCTTTCTTGGATAGTGGAGTTACATTAGCCATTTTCCAATCCAATGAGACCTTTCCAGAATCTAGGGAATTTTGGAAAACTAAAGCCAATGCATCTACTATCTCAACAGCTGCTTCTTTTAAGACGCTAAGATGAAGTCCATCGGGACCTGGGGACTTGTCAGCCTTTAGTTCCAATAGGTTTCTCAGTACCCTTTCCCTGGTGATCGTAGTTGTTTTAAGTTCCTTCCTCCCTTTCACCTCTTGATTTACAAGTATTTCTGGGATATTATTTGTGACTTCTACATTGAAGACAGACACAAAATATCTATTCGTCATTCCTTATTTCCAATGCTCCCTTTCATTATCCTTTCCCTTTTTAAATGCTTGTAGAAACTCTTACTATCTATTTTTATATTTCTGGCTAGCTTCCTCTCACGCTGTAATTTCTCCCACATTAATGTTGTTGGTTTTTAAATTCTGTCCAATCTTTTGACCTACCACTAATCTTCGCAGAGTTGTAGGCTTTTTCTTTCAATTTGATGCTATCTTTAACTTCCTTAGTTAGCCACAGATGGGGACTAATTATAGCAAAAGTTTTTTACTCTTATATGCCTATCGCTTTGTAACTATTTCCTTTCCTAATTACTTGCTGTACCTGCAAGTTAATGTTTTGTGATTCATGTACAAGGACACCCTGGCCCCTCTGAATAGCAACAATTCCCAGGCATTCAGCATTTTAGAAAAATTCTGCTTCTCTCTTTTTGCCACCAAAGTAGATAACTTCACACTTCACCGCATTATATTCCATTTGCGATTTTCTTGCCCACTCACTTAACCTGTCTTATCCCCTTGCAGCCTCTTTGCATCCTCCCTCGCAGCTTACTGTGCCCCTTAGCCTTGTACCATCAGTAAACGTGGAAACTTTATAAGAGCCAAATACTGCGGATGCCGGAAATCTGAAATAAAAACGGAAAATGCTGGAAATGCTCAGCATCACCTGCAGAGGGAGAAATAGAGGTAACAGCCTGGAATTTCATCCTCGAGGTGGGCAAGGGGAATTGGGAAAATTCTCACCAAGGCAGGATCTTTATTGTTGGGGGCCAGATGCAAGCTAGAGTTGGGCCAGCCAACGCAGGGGGAAGTGCGGACGCAGCCCCAGGGTCTGCTTGTTTCAGAGGCGGATTGTTTAAAAGACCCACCTTAGTAAGGCAGGAATGTGTCCCAGTGAAAGAAGTAACACAAGGCTCATCAACCCTCCCCCCTCACAGTCCCTTCACCCTCCAAACACTCCCCATACCCGCCTTTGCCATGGTCTGCCTTCCAACCGTCCCTATGTCCCACATGCCCCCTTGACAAGATCTACTCTTCCACCCACACCCTATGTCTCCTCATGCCCCCATACCAAGCTCTGGTACATACATGCCCATTGACCCACTACACACTTTCTACAATCAATAAACACCTCAGTGTAATGTGGGATGTCTAAAAAGAAGCTCTGAAAAAATGTAATCCATTGAGCACCTTCTCCTATGGAAAAAAAAGCCTGGACAACAAGCTAATAAAAATGTCACTCATCTAGGCTCTTTGAAATTTCAAAAACCACGAAACACAAACACTTGAAACCACTTGACTTATGTTAACAAACATTGTGAAATTGACCCCTAAGGTGTCAATCAAACTATGTTTCCTCTGGGAGCAGGTGTTCTGTTATTCTAATAGATGTCTGAGCTCTCATCCAAGCCTTATTTTGTATATCCCTATTAACAGATTCCCCCATTTTCCCCACTACTGATGTCAAGTTAACCGATATATAGTTCCTTGTTTTCTCCTTCCCTTTTTTCCTGAATAGCAGGGTTATGCTTTTTACTTTCCAAGCTGTTCCAAACTCTAGAGAATTCTGGAACATCAAAATCTATGCATCCACTATCTCCACAGCTTCCTCTTCTAAAACCCTGCACTACAGGCAGTCAGATCCAGCCGATTGTTAATTTTTAGCTCTGTTAATTTCTTCAATACTATTTCTTGTTAATACTGATTTCTTTAAGTTTTTCAATCTCACAAGACCCTTGGTTCCCCAATATTTCTGTATTTTTTGTGTGCATTTTGCCATGAAGGCAGATTAAAAAAAAGTATTTGTTTATTGTCTTTGCTGTTTCCTTATTCCTCCTTATAATTTCATCTGTCTCTGTTTCTAACACACAGACATGGGAAGATGGTGGTGTAGTGGCAACATCACTGGGCTAGTAACCCAGAGGGTAAGACTAATCCTCCGAGGATATAGGTTCAAATCCCACCATGGCAGGGTGGAATTTAAATTCAGTTAATAAATCTGGACTATGAAATGAGGCTCCGTAATGGTGACTGTAAAGCTATCATTGATTGTTGTAAAATTCTATCTGGTTCACTAACGTCCTTTAAGACAAGGAAATCCACTGTCCTTACCTAGTCTGGCCTCCATGTGACTCCAAACTCACAGCAATGTGGTTGCCTCTGAAATGACCTAGCAAACCACTCAGTTCAAAGACAATTAGGGATGGGCAATGTCCACATCCCATAAAAGAATAAACACAAAATTATTCTTGTTAACCTCGGCCTTCAGCGATCTGTCTCTTGTTGGTTTGCTCTCCTCTCCTGTTTCTCTTTCTTGGTCATCCTTTGCTGATTCATTTGTGTTGTGCGTGTCAAAGGAAACCAGTCATTGCCCTCACCCATGTCCCTATTTTATTAAACCAGGGTTCTTTCTACCTAGGCTTGTGTGAAATCTGATTTTATTAACAGCCAGGATATTTAAGGTTCAATTATAAGGACATAGGAAATAGGAGCAGGAATAGGCCATTTGATCCCTCGAGCCTGCATTGCTATTCATAAAGATCATGGCTGATCGGATTGTAGATGTGACCCCACTTACCTGCTTGCCCTGCATGACTCATGACTCCCATGTAGATCAAAAATTGTTCTAACTCAGCCTTGAATATATTCACTGCTCTCTGAGTAAAGAAATTCAAATATAAAGAATCCTGTCAGAGAAGAAACCTTTCCTCGCCCCCAGCTTCAATGGGGGACCCCTGATTTTGAAACAGTGCCCCCCCCCCCCACAAGACCTAGATTCCCCACGAGGGAAAATATTCACTCAGCATTCACCCTATCATGCCCCCTCAGAATCTTCTATGTTTCAGAATAAAACTCTCTCAATGTCTTATTGCTCAGGTTTATTCCACTATTCTGAATCAAAAAGTGAACCAATGATTTGCCAAGTTTAATGCTGGTTGCTGGACAGGAAGTGGCAATATCTTCCTGTACTCGCTGGGCTGTAAAGCATTCAGTCATAGACAAGCTAACAAGAAACAACTGGAAACTCTTCTCAAAGCATTTATACTGTTGGCTGTGACTGTGGTGCTGGCGTGAATCTTGCAGCAAGAGGGAGAGAACGAAGAGGGCCAAGAGGAAAGAGACAAAAAAGGAGAAAGGGTTGGAGAGAAACAGAGACAGAGGGACACACAGTGAAACGCCAACACTGAATAAGACAGAGGAAGGCCAATAGAGAGAGAGACGGGCATAGAGGACAGGAGACACAGAGGTGAGAGAGAGAGAGGGAGACACCAAGAGCTACTGAGAGAGAAACTGACACAAAGAAACAGAACGATAGAGAGAGAGGAGAGACAGGCAGTCACTCAGATTTACAATCCCTATGCTGGAAATTACTAATGTCCGGGATTGATTTCAAAGTAAGTGGCCTGATAGAAGGCGGCTGATCTAACATCATAAAACTCAGCTGATATATAACCATTCCTTCTATCTCCTCCTTTATGTAATTGAAATACTGGATATCACTGCATTGGCACAGACTGGCATTTTTAAGCAGGAATTCCCCTCTAAACTCTCCCACCATGTTCCTGTGTACACAGAGGGTGGACAAGATAGCTCAGTTTGTTGAAGAGTCATACGGACTCAAAAAGTTAACTGTGTTCCTCTCCGCAGATGCTGCCAGACCTGCTGAGTTTTTCCAGGTATTTTTGTTTTTGTTTTGGATTTCCAGCATCCGCAGTTTTTTGCTTTTAAGATAGCTCAGTCCCTGTGCTACATGGAAGGAAAGACCCAGGTATGTATAATGGCCACAGTACCTCTGGGTCCAAGTTCTTCCTTATCATCGCTGTTGCAACAAGATCAGCCTTACAGTGAAGCCTGTTTGTCTGCTGTATATCCTTTGTAATCCTTAAATAATAACAGTGCTTACCTTTAACTGGGTCTCTAAGGTTCCTTCGTCTGTAGAACTGGTCAGAGGGAACACTGCACAGGCTCAGATCAATCTGACTCACAATCACAATTGGGACTCTAATTACATCACAGGATGTAGAATTTACATGTAGAATTTACAGCAGAGAAAGAAGGCATTCGATTCAATGTATTTTTTATTAATTCCTGGGCGTCACTGGCTGGGCCAGCATTTATTGCCCATCCCTAATTGCCCTTGAGAAGATGGTGGTGAGCTGCCTTCTTGAGCCGCTGTAGTCCATGTGGTGTAGGTACAGCCACTATGCTGTTAGGGAGGGAGTTCCAGGATTTTGACCCAGCGACTGTGAAGGAACGGTATTATTTTCCCAAGTTCAGATGGTGAGTGACTTGGAGGGGAACTTCCAGGTGGTGGTGTTCCCATGAGTCTGCTAACCTTGTCCTTCTAGATGATAGTGGTTATGGGTTTGGAAGGTGCTGTTGAAGGATTCTGGTCTGTGCTGGTGTTTATGCTCCACACGAGCCTCCTCCCACCCTGCTTCAGCTCACCCTATCAACACATCCTTCTATTCCATTCTGCTTCATGTGTTTATCCAGCTTACCTTCTCTATGTTATTCATCTCCACCGCTCCCTGTGGTCGTGAGTTCCACATTCTCACCGCTCTCTGGGTAAAGGAGTTTCTCCTGAAGCCCCTATTGGATTTATCAGTGGCTATCTTATCTTGATGACCTCTAGCTCTGGACTCCTCCACAAGCGGAATCGTTCTTCGTTTACCCTATCGAAACCCCTCCATATTCTTAAAGATCTCTCTCAGGTCGTCTTTCAACCTTCTCTTTTTCTAAGAAAAAGAGCCCAGCCTGTTCGATCTTTACTGATAATTATTATCTCTCAGTTCTGGTCCTTCTGATTTTTTTTGCATCTTCTCCAGTGCCTCGCTATTCTTTTGTAAGAAATAGGGACCTTAAATAAACTTGTTTTTTAGAATTGTATGGAACTAGCTGGCACAGCATTTAATTCTCTCTCTCTGAAAAAGATACTTAAATAATTTTAAGGAGTCAGGGACCAAGGCAACGTAGAGATAATTGTCACAAAGATTGAGGTCTGTAGACTTTACAAACATTCCTTAACCAATAGCAGAAAATCTGCTGGCACCATGCATACCCCAGTGATGTCAAGCCAGGATGACGAACGGTTAGAGGTGACCACCCTGATATCTTGGGTACATGTCCAGTATCCATTGATCAGAAAGGTTTGAACAGGTGATTGACACTGGGTAGGCTACCAATCCCTAGTAATACAGTAAATTAACAAATGCTTGGAGACAGGGGGCAGTCCTTGTCAGGAAGTAGTGCTTGTCAGGCTGCCACCTCCTTCAGATGGAAGATGGACCAGGAAAGAGCGAGGAGGACATGGGAAGAGTCCCAGAATACTTCAACTAGAGAGCAGAATGCAGCCATCACAAGCAACTGACCAACACGCTCTGTGCCAACCATCCATTCTTCCTCTGGGATCAGTGAACTGCTCTCAGCTGACACAGGTTGTATACTTTTCCTGTCTATTTAGTTAATGCATCATATCTAAACTATTACTTCTTAATAAACTACCTTAAAGTTACAAATACTCAACTGCCTATCTTAGGTGTCTGTGGCTTCTGAACACAAGATCTTACACTTCATGATATGGAGATCGGAATGGTTCAGGTTCCACTTTGCTCTAACCAGGGTTCTTTTTTACCCACTTACAGGATATGGGTGTCGTTGGCTAGGCCAGCATTTATTGCCCATCCCTAACTATCCTTGAGAAGGTGTGAGAAATGTTTTTTATTTTTATATTTTTGGGGAATATTGAGTTATTCTATGAAAAGACTGTGTGTGTGTGTCTATGATTTAATTAAGCTGGGCAGAGATTAATAGGAGACAGGTTGTCTGGGGGGTTTGAAATATGAAAAGGATAGAGATGTTAGGGTTGAGGTACAAATGTATAGATTAAATCTAACATTTGCATTTTAGATAAGTGGAGAGTTTTTTGAAAATCAAAGGGGAGTCAGAAGTTACAAAAGACATGTTTGCATCTTGCAGGAGTTCCACAGATAAATAGTAGTGGGGATATTATACTTAAATAACCTGAAAGCAAAGACAAGATGGAATCATGAAAGATCTCATATTTAGAAAGATTTGGTGTGAAAACAATGGAACCAAAGGGGGAAAAAGGTATTTTTGGAGTTCCTGTGGAGGATGTAAGGTAGCTGTTTTGGGCTGTAGCTGTTTGAGCTGTTGGGCTGTTCAGATGCGAGATGTGAGGTGTGAGATGTAGCAGCTGGAGCTATAGCTGGAGCTATGAGTGAGAGAGGATACAGTTTCAATCAACCGTCCAGTCAAGCCAGAAAAGTCTTGGGCTGCAAAGGGCAGTTTTATTTTGAAGTTTAGATTTTCACAGCAGAGTGGACGAGGGTTACAGGTCATGTAATATGTCTTTATTGAAGCTACAGCAGTTTGCCTTGGGTAAAATTACTGTTCTTTTTTTTAAAGTTAAATATATAAGGGAGTGTAGCCTGTGGACCTGAGCAAGTAAAGAATCTTTTTGAGGAAATGTTCTGTAAGATTAAGTTTAATTCTACGTCTGTAATCCTGTAAGCTTAAGTTTTCTTTTATTCTCGTTAATAAAACTTTTACCTTTAATTTTTAAAATCCCAAAAGTGTTACTGGACTTCTTATTGCTGAGATCAGTATGTCCCTTTCTCATTTTCAGAATATAATAAAAAGGGTATAGCCTGTAGGCCAAGTTTCCCACTGGCATTGCGTAACAGTTTACACCAGCTGTGGCTATAACAAAGGTGGTAGTGAGCTGCCTTCTTGAACTGCTGCACTCCATGTCTTCTCTGTTTGCCAATTCTCTCCCTCTAGAAACAAACCCCAGTTTCTTGGTTTACTTTCTTTATGACCTTATTATTGCTTTTATTGCTTTGTGAATCTGTGTCCCCCAGATCCTTCCACTACTCCAACAAACTTAAATTCTTATTTTCCAAGGAGTATGTGGCCCCTTTATTCCTCCTACGAGCATCCCAACCCGAAGTTCGGGGAACTTTGGAAACCAGCCAGTGGGATCCATTTCATTAAAGCACTGGTATTCCTGTGTGCCCTATGGGTGGCAGTAAAGCTATCAACCCCATTCCAAAACCTACTTACTGGTCAATGCCAGTTGAAGGAAGTCAAAACTGACCTCAGTATGACAATGGTCCTAAACTGCCCACTTTCACCTCTGTTGCATCAGCTGGCTCTGTCCCTGCCTCAGCTAATCTGCTGCTGAATCCTTCATTAGTGCCTTTGTTACTGCCAGACAAGACAATTCTAATGCTCCCTTGGCTGACTTCCCACCTCACATCCCAAACTCTGCTGCCTATATCCTAACTTGCACCAACTCCTGTTCACCATCATCCACCGTTCTCCCTGACTCCCAGTCAGGCAACATCACAGTTTCACCCTTGTTTTCATATCCTTCCATGATTTCTCCCCCTCCCCATCTCTATAACCTCCTATAATTACAGCACAACCCAGCAGATCTACACTGATCTTTATGTTCCACATAAGCTTTCTGCCACCCTCCGTGCACCATTCAACCCCATCAATAAAGAAGTCCATTCTCCACTGTACTTTGAGCATCTAGCGAATTCCCCCAAATGCAGCCAGGCCGTTCACTTGAAACAGCCCACATGACAGCAAGTTTCAGTTTCACACCACCAACCCACCTCCAGCGTCCTTTCTCACCCTCATTTACTGATGCTTTCCTCAAATTCCACCCCCTCTCCACCCCACCTTTTTTTTGTCCTCCCCCATTTCCCATTCACCGGTGCCCTTGTCCAAATTTTATTTTTCTTTATTCTTTCACATGATGTGGGCGTCGCTGGCAAGGCCAGCATTTGTTGCCCATCCTTAATTGCCCTTGAACTGAGTGACTTGCTAGGCTACTTCAGGAGGCAGTTACGACATTGCTGTGGGTCTGGAGTCACATGTAGGCCAGACCAGGTAAGGAGGCCAGATTTACTTCCCTAAAGGGCATTAGTGAACCAGATGGGTTTTTACAACAATCGACAATGGTTTTGCAGTCACCATTACTGAAGTTAACTTTCAATGCCATACTCATTAATTAATTAATTGAACTTAAATTCCACAGCTGCCATGATGGGATTCGAACCCATGTCCCCAGAGCGTTAGCCTGGGCCTCTGGATCACCAGTCCAGTGACATTCCCACTCTGCAACCATCTCCAGTTATCCTCCAGACCGCCAACCATCCAGGATATCTGTGTCCCTCCAATTCTGTCCTCTTGAGCACCCCAATTTTCATCAATCTATCACTGTGCCTTCAACTACCTAGACATGAAGCTCTGGAATTCCTTCCATAAACCTCTACACCTCTCCCCACTCCTTTAAAATATTCCTTGAAATCTCCTTAAAAGATTAGTGGTCACGTGCCCTAACAGCTAGTTATGTGGCTTGGTGTCAGGTTTTTCCATAGATTTACACTTCTGGAAAGTACTTTGCGATTTTTCTTTTTTACTTGTAAGGCGCAAGTTGATTTTGCTGTTGTTCAAGTATTCTCTCACCCTCTAACCCTGCTTCACCACAAAAATACACTTGGTATTGGCATGTGCTCATGTAGCGCAATGGGTGATCCACTAGCAACCAAAATAAACCGGAGTTTGGAGCCACCATCACAATTTCACCTCATTTAATCCTTGATTTTATGAGAACTGTTATTTTCCTTTTATATCTTGGACGAATTCCTGGAACACAGACATTTAAATCAGACCCCTGCAGACTAGTAAAACAAGTCAAAAGCACGAGCTGTGAGAAAATATTGAAAAAAAAGAGTAAACTACTTCTGGCCACCACTTTGGTGTGGGTCCAGAGTTACCTATAGGGCCAGCACTGCAGATTTCTTTCCCTCAGGGACCTCAGTGAAACCAGCTGGATTTTCACAAGAACCCGGCAGCTTCATGGTCAACTTTACTGATGAAGGGAACTCAAATTTTCAAACTCATCCGGGTGGGATTTGAACCCCTACACGAGGCCACAAGCAATCAGAGCAGGAGGAGACCATACAGCCTGTCGCATCTGCTCCACCATTCAACACAATCGTGGCTGATCTTCGGGGTTTCAGCTCCACTTGGGGAGTGGTGATTGTGGCGTAGTGGTATTGTCACTGGACTGTTAATCCAGAGACCCAGGGTAATGCTCTGGGAACCCGGGTTTCAATCCAAACACAGCAAGTGGCAGAATCTGAATTCAATTCAAAGACGAATGATGACCATAAAATCCCACCTGGTTCATTAATCCCCTTTAGGGAAGGAAATCTGTCGTCCTTACTCAGGCCTGGCCTACATTTGGCTCCAGGCCCACAGCAATGAGGTTTTCTATTAAATGACCAAGTAAGTCACTCAGTTGTCTCAAACCACTACAACGTCAAGAAGGAATGAAACTCCACAGATCCTCCTGGCATCGACATAGGCACTGGAACTGACAGCAGCAAACCCAGCCCTGTCAACCCTGGCTAACATCAGGGGGCTAGAGCCAAAATTGGGAGAGCTGTCTCATAAACCAGTCGAGCAACAGCCTGACACAGTCATCCTCACGGAATCATATCTTACAGATAATGTCCCAGACTCCACCATCACCAACCCTGGGTATGTCCTGTCCCACCGGTAGAACAGACCCAGCAGAGGTGGTGACACAGTGGTATACAGTCAGGAGGGAGTTGCCCTGGGAATCCTCAACATCGACTCCGGACCCCATGAAGTCTCATGGCATCAGGTCAAATATGAGCAAGGAAACCTCCTGCTGATTACCACGTACCACCCTCCCTCAGCTGATGAATCAGTGCTCCTCCATGTTGAACAGCAATTGGAGGAAGCACTGAGGGTGGCAAGGGCGCAGAATGTACTCTGGGTGGGGAACTTCAATATCCATCACCAAGAGTGCCTCAGTAGTACCACTACTGACCGAGCTGGCCGATTCCTAAAGGACATAGCTGCTAGGCTGGGTCTGCGGCAGGTGGTGAGGGAACCAATGAGAGGGAAAAACCTACTTGACCTTGTCCTCATCAATCTACCTATCGTAGATGAATCTGTCCATGACAGTGTCGGTAGGAGTGACCACTGCACAGACCTTGTGGAGGCGAAGTCCTGTATTCACACTGACGATACCCTCCATCGTGTTGTGTGGCACTACCACCATGCTAAATGGGATAGATTTCAAACAGATCTAGCAAGTCAAGACTGGGCATCCATGAGACGCTGTGGGCCATCACCAGCAGCAGAACTGTACTCAAACACAATCTGTAACCTCATGGCCCGGCACGTCCCCCACTCTACCATTATCACCAAGCTAGGGGATCAACCCTGGTTCAATGAAGAGTGCAGGAGGGCATGACAGGAGCAACACCAGGTATACCTAAAAATGAGGTGTCAGCCCGGTGGAGCTATAACACAGGACTACTTGCGTGCCAAACAGCATAAGCAGCAAGTGATAGACAGAACCAAGCAATTCCACAACCAATGGATCAGATTTAAGTTCTGCAGTCCTGCCACATACAGTCGTGAACGGTGGTGGATAATTTAAAAACTCACTAAAGGAGGAGGCTCCACAAGTATCCCCATCCTCTGTGATGGGGGAGCCCAGAACATCAGTGCAAAAGATAAGGCTGAAGCATTTGCTACAACCTTCAGCCAGAAGTGCCGAGTGGATGATCCATCTTGGCCTCCTCTGGAGGTCCCCAGCATCACAGCTGCCAGTCTTCAGCCAATTCAATTCACTCCATGTGATATCAAGAAGCGGCTGAAGGCACTGGATACTGCAAAGTCTATGGGCCCTGACAATATTCCGGAAATAGTACTGAAGACTTGTGCTCCAAAACTTGCCGCACCCCTAGCCAAGCTACAATACTGGCATCTACCCAGCAATGTGGAAAATTGCCTATATATGTACTGTACACAAAAAGCAGGACAAGTCCAAACCGTCCAATTACCGCCCCATCAGTCTACCCTCGATCATCAGTAACGTGATGGAAGTGTCACGAACAGTGCTATCAAGCAGCACTTGCTCAGTAACAACCTGTCCACTGATGCTCAATTTGAGTTCTGCCAGGGCCACTCAGCTCCTGACCTCATTACAGCCTTGGTTCAATCATGGGCAAAAGAGCTTAATTCCCAAGGTGAGGTAAGAGTGACTGCCCTTCATATCGAGGTAGTATTTGACCGAGTGTGGCATCAAGGAGTCCTAGCAAAACTGGAGTCAATGGGAATCAGGGGTAAAACTCTCCACTGGCTGGAGTCATAACCAGCACAAAGGAAGATGGTTGCGGTTGTTGGAGGTCAATCATCTCAGCTCCAGGACATCACTGCAGGAGTTCCTCAGGGTAGTGTCCTAGGCCCAACCGTCTTCAGCTGCTTAATCAATGACCTTCCTTCCATAATAAGGTCAGAAGTCGGGCTGTTTGCTGATGATTGCATAACATTCAGTACAATTCGTGACTCCTCAGATACTGAAGCAGTCCATGGGCAAATGCAATGTGGCCTGGGGAGTATCCAGGCTTAGGCTAACAAGTGGCAAGCAACACTCACGCCACACAAGTGCCAGGTAATGACCAACTCCAACAAGAGAGAGTCTAACCATTGCTCTGGACATTCAATGGCATTACCATTGCTGAATTCTCCCAATATCAACATCCTGGGGGTTACCATTGACCAGAAACTGAACTGGACTAGCTATATAAATACTGTGGCTACAAGAGCAGGTCAGAGTCTAGGAATCCTGCAGCGAGTAACTCACTTCCTGACTCCCCAAAGCCTGTCCATCATCTACAAGGCACAAGTCAGGAGTGTGATGGAATACTCCCCACTTGCCTGGATGAGTGCAACTCCAAAAACACTCAAGAAACTCAATGTCATCCAGGACAAAGCAGCCCACTTGATTGGCACCAAACATTCACTCCCTCCACCACCAACACACAGTGGCAGCAGTATGTACCATCTACAAGATGCACTGCAGAGACTCACAAAGGCTGCACCTTCTAAACCCACAACTGCTAGCATCTAGAAGGACAAGGGCAGCCTTGTTGGGAACACCACCACCTGGAAGTTCCTTCTAAGCCAATCAGCATGTGATCTTGGAACTATATTCCTGTTCCTTCACTGTTGCTGGGTCAAATCCCTAACAGCACTGTGGGTGTACCTATAACACATTGACTGCAGCGGTTCAAGATGCGAGCTCACCACCACCTTCTCAAGGGCAATTAGAGATGGACAATAAATGCTGGCCCAACCAGCGATGTCCCCATCCCATAAATGAATTTTTAAAAATCCTGCCCTTTCTCATATCCATTGATTTGCTGAGAGACCAAAAATCTGTCTAACCCAGACTTAAATATATCCAACAATGGAACATCCGCAACCCTCTGGGACAGAGAATCCCAAAGATTCACAGCCCCTTGAGTGAAGTAATTTCTCCTCATCTCAGTCCTAAAGGATCGGCCCCTTATCCTGAGACTGTGTCCCTGTGGTTTAAATTCCCCGACCAGTGGAAACAATCTCTCGGCATCAACCCTAACAAACCCCTTCAGAATCTTGTAGGCTTCAATGAGGTCTCCTCTCATTCTGCTAAACGCCAGAGAATATTGACCCAATTTGTTTAGTCTCTCATCACAGGGCAACCCCCTCATCCCAGGCACCAGTTTCATGAAATTCGCTGTCTTGCCTCCAGTGCGAGTGTATCTTTTCTTAAAGGTGGAAACTTCCTGGATTACCAACTCTATAAGATAACCAGAACTCGACTCAATCCTCAGGCCTAGTGCATGGTTGTGAACTTGGAGAGTTTAAACTGACAGTCCTGAAAGCTATACAGGAGAGAAAATTGTGACAGAGACGATAAATGTTTTCAAAACAAAATCGGATGGAGGATAATGAACTTGCAGGGCCATGGCAAAGTAGCGCAGGGGAATGGGATTGCTTGGACTCCTCTTCAATTTTCAGACAGAGATGAGGAGAATTTTCTTCTCTCAGAGGATTGCTGGGCTATGGAATTCTTTTCCCCTGAGAGCAATGGAGGCTGGGCCATTGAATTTCTTCAAGGCTCAGTTAGACAGGTTTTTGATAGACAAGGGTTAAGGGGGAGCAGGTGGGAAAGTGGAATTAAGGCTACAACCAGATCAGCCATGATCTTATTGAATGGCGGAGCAGGCGCGAAGGGCCGAATGGCCTAAGTCTCATGTTCCTACGTTTCAAATGGCCTCCTGCGTAGTTAAGGCCCTATGACCCTAAAAAGATGAGGTCAGTCTTTTTTTTAACGAGGATATCACACCCATTAATAATCTCACGCAGAGGATTCCCTTACCCCTGGAAGCAGAGTGCCTGATCCACCACCACCTTCTCAAGGGATGTCAATAAATGTCGGCATTGCCACCATCTCAAACATCTGAGATGAAGTTAGAGAGCGAAAATTCCGCTCTTGACTGGGTTTGGCGGGGGGGGGGGGGGGGGGGGGGGGGGTGGCGGTGTTGGGTGTTGGTGTTGCCTATCTGCAGAGGGTGAGATGTAAGAATTATGAAAAAGAAACAAAACACATTGCTTCACCTGCTTTAAGCAGATTACAGTCTTGTTTCTTTCAGGGGGTGATTAGGTTTTAGCTTCTGAAGGTGGAGCCTGTTCCCTGGTGTCCGAGCTGGGCTCCAGGGTGATATCAATCATCCATCGCCAGTGAGGGCAAATTCTGTAGCAATATTGCACGGCTGACATGTTGCTGAGTGACAACCTCAACAGTTAAAATTAGCGCTCATTAATGAAGGTTAGAGGCAATCAGCTTAGCCCTCTCCATCACTTGAACCTTCGCACTTGTTCCTCGAGGAACATAAGAGAATCTGAAGTGAACTTCGAGAATCGCCCTTCAAAGGAGGTGTCCATCCTTTGGAGTGGATGGTAAAGATTCCACAGCCAATGTTTCTGGAGATCAGCTGGGCGAGTTCTGCCTGCCTTCCTGGCTGATATTCATCCCTCAACCAAAATCACTAAAAATCACATTATCTGGCCATTACCACATTGCTGTTTGTGGGATCTTGCTGTGTGCAAATTGGGTGCCACATTTCCCACATTGCAACAGTGGCTACACTTCAAAAATAATTCATTGCCTGTAAAACGTGTTGGGACCTCCTGTAGCCGTGAAAGGCGCTATATAAATGCAGGCTTTTCCTTTCTTTTTCCTGTTCACATCCACGATCGGCACGCTAACATGCTTCTCCCCAAACCCCTCATACAATCGTACAATGGTTACAGCTGAGAAGGAAGCCATTCGTCCCATCGTACCTGTGCTGGCCCTCTGAGGGGGCAATTCACCCCTGCCTTTTCCCCACAGCCATGCAAATTTTGCCTCTTCAGATAACGCACCAATTCACTTTTGAAAGCATTAACTGACCCTGCCTCCACCACCACTCTCAGTACATTCCAGGTCCTGACCACTCGCTGTGTAAAAAGGTTTTTCCTCATGGCGACATTGTCTCTTTTGTAAATTATCTTATATCAATGCCCTTTGGTTATTGAGGGAAAGTGGCATACTGGCATTGTCAATGGACTAGTAATCCAGAAAGCCAGGGGAATGCTCTGGGAACCCAGATTCGTAATCCCAACACAGCAGATGGTGAAATTTGAATTCAGTAAAAAAAAATCTGACAAAGAAACTATTATCAATTGTTGCAAAAACCTATCTGGTTCACTAATGTCCTTTAGGGAAGGAAATCTGCTGTCCTTACCTGGTCTGGCCTACACGTGACTTCAGACCCACAGCCATGTGGGTTGATTCTTAAGTGCCCTCTGAACACGGGCAATTAGGGATGGGCAATAAATGCTGGCCTAGCCACTGACACCCATGTCCCATGAATGAATTTTAAAAATCCTTCCACCAACGGGAGCAGTTTCTCCCTATCATCTTTGTCCAGACCCCTCATGATTTTGTATGCCTCTATCAAATCTCCTCTCAGCTTTCTTTTCTCCAAGGCAAACGGTCCCAACTTCTCCAATCTATCTTCATAACTGAAGTTCCTCATCCTTGGAACCATTCTTGTGAATCTTTTCTGCAACCTCTCTAATGCCTTCACATCCTTCCTACAGTGCAGTGCCCAGAATTGGATGCAACACTCCAGCTAAGGCCAAATCAGTGTACTTTACAGGTTTAACATAACTTATTTGTTCTTGTACTCTATGCCCCTATTTATAAAGCCCAGGATGCCAACTGCCTTATTAACCACTTTTGCAACCTGTCCTGCCACTTTCGATGATTTATGCACAGATACACCCAGGTCCCTCTCCTCCTGAACCCCTTTTAGAATTGTACCCTTCTATTTTACACTTTCTCTCTATTTTCTTCCTACCAAAATAAATCACTTTACATTTCTCTGCATTAAATGTCATCTGCCCCTTGTTCGCCAACTCCACCAACCTGTCTTTCTCCTTTTGAAGTTCTACACCATCCTCCTCACAGTTCACAGTGCTTCCATGTTTCAAAGCATCCGTAAATGTTGAAACTGTGCGCGCCACAGCCTAGGTCATTAACATATATCAAGGAAAGCAAGGGTCCCAACACTGGCCCCTGGGGTACCCACTACAAACTTTCCTCCAATCTGAAAAACCTCAATTAACCACTACTCTCTGTTTCCCATCACTCAGCCAATTTCGCATTCAAGTTGCAAATGTCACTTTTATTCTATGAGCACCGACGCAGCTTACACGTCTGTTGTGCGGATCTGTGTCAAATGCCTTTTGGAAGTCCATGTGCGCCACAACAACATTACCCTCACCAACCCTCTTGGCTACCTCTTCAATAAACTCAAGCAAATTAGTTAAATATGAGGTTCCCTTAGCAAATCTATGCTGACTTTCCTTAATTAACCTGCATTTCCTCAGGTGACTATTAATTTCATCCCAAACTATTGTTTCTAGAAGTTTCCCCACTACTGAGGTTAAGCTGACTGGCTTATATTTGCTGGCTTATCTTTAGACCCATTTTTGAACAAGGATGTCACAGTCCTTTGGCAACATCCCTAAATCTAAAGAAGATTGGAAAATTATGTCTAGTGCCTCCACAATTACCACTCTCACTTCCCTCAGGATCTTTGGATGTATCTCATCTGGTTCTGGTGCCTTATCAACTTTTAAGTACATACAGCATATCCAATACCTTCTCATCAATTTTAAACCATTCAGTTATCTCAATTACCTCCTCTTTTCCCATGACCTGGGTAGCAACTTCTTCCTTGGTAAAGACAGATGCAAAATATTCATTTAATACCTCAGCTATGCCCGTTCTGCTATGCATAAATCCCCTTTAGGTTGCTAATCGCAACCCCCTCCCCCACCTCCTCTTACCATCCTTTTACTATTTATATGTTTGGATGAGGGAACAAAGTGTAATATTTCCAAGTTTGCTGATGACACAGAACTAGGTGGGAATGTGAGTGGTGAGGAGAATGCTAAGAGGCTTCAAGGCAATTTAGACAAGTTGAGTGAGTGGGCAAATACATGGCAGATGCAGTATAACATGGATAAGTGTGAAGCTATCCACTTTGGTAGGAAAAACAGAATGTTAGAGTATTATTTAAATACTCCCTCTATGGCAAGTATATCCTTTCTTCGGTCAGGAGACCAAAAGATGGAATGGGAAATGTTGATGTACAAAGGGACCTGGGTGTCCTTGTACACCAATCACTGAAAGCAAGCATGCAGGTGCAGCAAGCAGTTAGGAAGGCAAATGGTATGTTGACCTTCAATGCGAGATGAATTGAGTACAGGAGCAAGGATGTCTTACTGCAGCTGCACAGGGCCTTGGTGAGATCACACCTGGAGTACTGTGTGAAGTCTTGGTCTCCTTACCTAAGAAAGGATACACTTGCCATAGAGGGAGTGCAGCGAGGGTTCACCAGACTGATTCCTGGGATGGCAGGATTGTCGTTTGAGGAGAGATTGAGCTGCCTGGGCCTGTATTCACTGAAGTTTAGAAGAATGGGTGGGGACCACATTGAAATGTATAAAATTCTGACAGGACTGGACAGACTGGATGCAGGAATGATGTTTCCTCTGGCTGGAGGTGGGGTCTAGAACAAGGGGTCACAGTCTCAGGATACAAGGTAGACCATTTAGGACTGAGATGAAGAGAAATTTCTTCACTCAGGGGGTAGTGAACCTGTGGAATTCTCTACCACAGAAGCTGTGGAGGCCAAGTCACTGGGTATACTTAAGAAGGAAATAGATAAGATTTCTAGACTCTAAAGGTGTCAAGGGGTATGGGGAGAGAGCGGGAGTATGGCGTTGAGATAGGGGATCAGCCATGATCATATTGAACGATGTAGCAGACTAGAAGGGCCAAATGACCTACTTCTGCTTCTATTTTTTTATGTTTCTTTATGCCCATAGAAGACTTTTGGATTCCATTTTATGTGAACTGTCAGTCTCTTCTCGTACTCTCTCTCTTATTTACTTTTTCAATTCCCTTCTGTACCTTCTATATTCAGCCTGGATCTCAATTGTATCATCCACCTGGCTTCTGTGAGACTTTTTCTGCTTCATTCCAAACCTACGTACGAACAAGGAGCAGAAGTAGGCCATTCGGCCCCTCGAGCCTGCTCTACCATTTAATAAAATCATGGCTGATCTGATAATAACCTGAAATCTACATCTCGGCTACCCCCAATAACCTATCACCACCTTGCTCACCAAAAATCTATCCACCTCTGCCTTAAAAATATTCAAAGACTCTGTTTCCACTACCTTTTCAGGAAGAGAGTTCTAAAGACTCACGACCCTTTGAGAGAAACAATTTCTCCTCATCTCTGTTTTAAATGGACGGCCCCTTATTTTTAAACAGTGACCCCTGGTTCTAGATTCTCCCACAAGAGGAAACATCCTCTCCACATCCACCCTGTCAAGACCTCTCAGGATCTTATATGTTTCAATCAAATCTCCTCTTACTCTTCTAAATTCCAGCGGATACAAGTCTAACCTGTCCAACCTTTCCTCATAAGACAACTCGTCCATTCCAGGTATTAATCTGGTAAACTTTCTCTGAAATGCTCCTTAAATAAGGAGACCAATACTGTACACAGTATTCCAGATGTGGTCTCACTAGTGCTCTATATAACTGAAGCATAGTTCCCTACTTTTGTATTCAATTCCCCTTGCAATAATTGATAATATTCTATTAACTTTCCTAATTATTGGCTGCACTTGCATACTAGCCTTTTGCGATTCACACACTAAGACACCCAGATCCCTCTGCATCTCAGAGCTCTGCAATCTCTCACCATTTTGATAATATGCTTCTCCTTTAGTCTTCCTGCCAAATTGGACAATTTCACATTTTCCCACATTATGCTCCATTTGCCAGGTCTTTGCCCACTCACTTAACCTATCTATGTCCCTTAGTAACCTCCTTATGTCCTCCTCACATCTTACTTTCCTGCCTATCGTTGTGTCATCAGCAAATTTGGCAATATCTCAACCATCCCTTCATCCAAGTCATCTAGACTCTGGAATCCCCTCCCTAAACCCCTCCAACTGTCAACCCCATTTTCTTCTTTTAAGATATTCCTTAAAATCTACCACTGACCAAGCACTTGGTCACCTATCCTAATATCTCCTTATATGGCTCAGTGTCAAATTTGGACTGATCAAACCTACCAAATGCCCTTTAGAAAGTGGGCATGTCTTGAACGAGGACAGGATCTGCTTCACATGAGATGCTCCATTCCAGACCAAACTCATTGACGACACTCATGGTCTCACAGATGCATGAAGAAGGGGCAGTAGGTCAAGGTGGACAAGGGTGATCTGTACCTCAGAACACTCCATCCTCGAGTGCCTCAAAGAAAGAAATCAGCAGGAGAGAAACCAAGACTTTTCTTTTTGATTCCACATCCTCAAGGTAACAAAACCCTCCCAGAAGCTGAGTACATTCCAGTGAGAATGGAATCCACTTTTCACTACAAAACATATGTCCGCAGCCCTGGGAATAGGAATGAGATTGGGAATGGTCCTTTAGGTCAGGAGTTCAGATCCTTAGGATCAATACCATTGCCCTTCAGGTAATTGTAGCTGCGACTGAGATTGAATTAAATTTCAACAGTCCTGGCGACAAGACCGATCCCTTGGGGGTCAGACGCAACCTTGAGGTCAAACCTTTAAAGTCAATGCAGAGTTGGGGCTTACAATGCAGATAGTTTAGTAACACCATCCACTCAACTGGGATCAAAGCTTTCAGTCCTGAGTGGTATGGGTCGGGTTAAAATGATTTAATTGATAAACAAACCCTCAGTGTTGCTGATGTTGGGTTTCCAGGGTCTTTTGGTTTATCCCTGAGGGGGCGCTGTTACTCATCAAGGTCAAAGTTAGTCTTTCTTCAGAAGAATGGAGGGTCGGTGGTGACCTGTTTGAGATTAACATGACAGGTTCATTCAAGCAAACTGTGCAAAGACGTCACAAGTTCAAAATGAGGAAGTGGACTGTCAGAAGGGGAAATGTTGCACCTGAGTGATTATTGAGTTATGGTGTATATGGCCAAGGTGGCGTTGTGGTTGTGTTACTGGGCTAGTAAACCAGGTTCTGATGAAAGGTAATAGGCTTGAGTTAACAGCAAGTTAACTCTCCCTTCTGTCATAACAGATGCTGGCAGACCTGTTGAGTATTTCCAGCATTTTTTGTTTTTGTTATAGCAACCCAGAGGCCTGGTGGAATTTAAATTCGACTAACCAAATAAGTCTGGAATAAAAAGATAGTCTCAATAATTGTGACCACAAAACTACTGGACTGTCATAAGATCCCATCTGGTTCATTAATACCCTTTAGAAGAGGAAATCTTAATCCTTACTGGTGACTCCTGGCCCACAGCAATGTGGTTGACTCTGAAATGACCTTCTGAGTCATTGGCTGTATCAACTGCTGTGAGAAACTATAACCATCACCACAAAAATTGCAGCAGCTCAAGGAGGCAGCTCACCACCACTTTCTCAAGGGCAATCAGGCTGGGTAATAAATACTGGCCTAGCCAATGACACCACATCCTGTGAAAAGGAGAGAAAGAGGGAGGGAGAGAACGGTTTAGAGAGTGAATTCCAGAGTTATAGTCTAGGTAGCTAGAAGCACAATGACCAGTGATGGAGTGAATATAACATGGATTTTTTTTTAAAAATTCATTCACGGGATTTGGGCTTCGCTGGCTGGACCAGCGTTTATTGCCTATCCCTAGTTGCCCTTGAGAAGGTGGTGGTGAGCTGCCTTCTTGAACCGCTGCAGCCCGTGTGGTGTACCTACACCCACAGTGCTATTAGGGAGGGAGTTCCAGGATTTTGACCCAGCAACAGTGAAGATAGGATGCTCAAGTGGTCAGTGTCTGACTGTAATGCTGCTTGTTTTATTAGTAGTGTGGTGTCCTACGGCTCACTCAGTGAACCTAAGTTGCTGTGGCAACGTGTACATTGATATCTGGAGCTGTGGATAGTGATGGTCAAGGCTCCAAGATTCTTTCCATCACATGGCTGACCAAAATCTCTCCCACTCTTACCGCCTGCTGTTGGCCTGTGTTGGGATTGGCAGGTTGATAATGAACCTGCTTGGCTGCGTTACTGGCCATCGAGTCCGGGGGGTGGGGGGGGGGGGGTGCGGTGGTGGGTGGTGCGGTAGGACTCAAGCCCAGAGCTCTGACCTTACCCAATGCACCACAAGATCTCCTATTAGTAATGTAGCACATCTGAACAGTTCGGTATATCCAAATACATAATGGCAATGAAGAAAATATAATCTGATGGTAATTTTCTCTGAAGCTCTTTCCATAACTGTGCTGTAAGTGCGGTGGGAAAAAACAATGTTTATGTGATGAAGTTATGATACACGTATCAGAAGCAATTACACAGAAACTACTGACCTTAGATTCTGGGCAGCTACAGTTATGTCCACAGGACCTTGGCAACAGATAGCTGGTAACTCAGAGGGCTGTTTTCTCAGGCAGTGACACAGAGAGGCCCCCAATCAGCATGTACAGACTGGACCATTGCCTTTCCCCTCCCCTTCCCCCTTCTCGTCTACCTACCTCCCCAGGTGTCCAAACAGAGCTGTAATGAATCCCGGGGATTGCAGTGTCATTCCACACAACCAGCTGCCTGCACTGACACAAGGTGTTTAATCTTCGAATCCTTCCCTCCATTTGCAAGGGCTCACTTTACAAAGAAGGGGAGGGCTTGTTAACCCTTTCACTTATGGTTTGCAAAACTTTGAGATGTACTTCTGCCTTCGGGTCCCCAAGCAGTTAACAGCCTAAGCACTGAACTGTCTGAACCTTTGGTGAAGCCCCAGTGGGAAAGCCAAGAAATAGTGGATCACAGCCCTCTAGAGCAATATTTGCCATGGTTAGGGTTGCCAGCCCCCCCAGGATTTGTCTGGAATCTTCTGGAACTGAAGAGCAATCTCTAGGACACTGCAGTGCGCAATTCCGGAGGAGAGTCATCAAGACATTAAAATTATGGATCTTTTTTCTTCAATTTTTTGAACATTCCTCTTTACCAGATATAAAAGTATTGAAAATGGCGGTGGGGGGGGGAGGCTGTTTGGCTGATAGTCAAGCACCATCCAATTGGGCAACAGGAAGGCAGCGCATCACAAGGATAGATCAGCTGGCCCACTAATGTCTGGGAATGTGGGGGCAAGTCGTGTGATGAAACCTCTAGGAATACAATTAATCACAGTCTGCAGCCCTAGCCACAGCTGGACAGAGGGTCTACTCACCCCAAACGATCAATATCATTGAGAGGAGGGTGGTTCCAAGGGTTCAAAGGATACAAATTGGGCGCAGGACATGGTGGAGAAGTCTCTCGCTCGTCCTCAAAATAATGGCAGAGGGGTCTTTTATATCCATCTGAAAGGCCTGATTGATGTCTCATCTAAAAGACGGCACCTCCGACAGAGCTGCACTCCCTCAGCCAATTGTGGAGCTGCACTCCCTTGGGCCCGAGAGTACAGCTCAAGTCTTTGGAATGGAGTTTGACCTCCCTGAGTGACAGCTGCAACACTAGGAGGGAAGGTGCACCTTGGCACTGGGAATGTCCGCGTGGATTATGGGACTCATGTCGCCGCGGCAACAAGTTCTGAACGGTGGGAAAAGTGAGTGAAGGACAACAGACGCGTTGAAAAATTATCCCAAATAATGACCTGTTGACCTCTGTATTCCAAGAATCTACTGAAAGGTCAAGGAATTCTAATCCCTAATTACGGTCCGACATATTTGAAGCTGCCAAGGATGATGTACGCAGGCAGGTGGTCAGCCACGGAAAAGCAAACAGGAAATGGCAAAAAAATGGTTATGGTGGGGGACAAGGTGAAGGCAGAAGGGTCAAAGGTCAGAGGTTGTCTTGAAGGCGTCTCTATATATAGATAGGGGACAGCTCCTTCCAATGTTTTCAATTCATCTCAATTAAACACATGAAAGGATAGATGAAGACTCTTGCCTTTGATAAGCTCAGAGCCAAATTAACAACTTTTCAGAAATATTTTTAAAGAACTTGTTCAGCTCTGCTCCTTCACTGATTGAGGCCCTAAGCCTGGAACTCCATCACAACACTCCACCACCTCTCCTCCTTGGAGATGCTCCTTCAAACCTAGCTCTTTGACCAAGCTTTTGCTCGCCTGCCCTAAATACCTCCTCACGTTGCTCGGTGTCAAATCTTGGTTTGCTAACATTTCTGTGAAGCTCTGTGTGAAATATTTTACAAGATTGAAGGCGTAAAATGCAAGTTGTTGTTGTTGTTGTTGCCGTTTGACAGCACCTGACACAACCTCAGGAGGTCCTGAAGGGTTTAACGGTCAATGAAGAACGTGTGAAGTAGAGTCACTGTCGTAATGTTGGAAATGTAAAAAGCAATGTACATAAGCAAACTCCCAAAAGCAGCAGCATCACAATGACAAGATAATCTGGCATTTAGAGAAATTGATTGTGATAAATGCTGGTGAGAAACAATCAGTACCATACCCCAATGTTATACAGTGACAGACCCGTCCCCACCAGTACTGTACCCCAGTGTTATACAGTAACAGACCCGTCCCCACCAGTACTGTACCCCAGTGTTATACAGAGACAGACCCATCCCCACCAGTACTGTACCCCAGTGTTATACAGTGACAGACCCATCCCCACCAGTACGGTACCCCAGTGTTATACAGTGACAGACCCATCCCCACCAGTACTGTACCCCAGTGTTATACAGTGACAGACCCGTCCCCACCAGTACTGTACCCCAGTGTTATACAGTGACAGACCTGTTCCCACCAGTATATACCCCAGTGTTATACAGTGCTAGACCCGTCCGCACCAGTACTGTACCCCAATGTTATACAATGACAGACCCATTACCACCAGTACTGGACCCCAATGTTATACAGTGACAGACCTGTCCCCACCAGTACTATACCCCAATGTTATACATTGATAGACCTGTCCCCACCAGTACTGTACCCCAGTGTTATACAGAAACAGACCCGTCCCCACCAGTACTGTACCTCAGTGTTATATAGTGACAGACCCATCCCCACCAGTACTGTACCCCAGTGTTATACAGAGACAGAGCCGTCCCCACCAGTACTGTACCCAAGTGGTGTACAGAGACAGACCTGTCCCCACCAGTACTGTACTCCATGTTATACAGAGACAGACCCGTCCCCACCAGTACTGTACCCCAGTGGTGTACAGAGACAGACCTGTCCCCACCAGTACTGTACCCCATGTTATACAGTGACAGACCCATCCCCACCAGTACTGTACCCCAGTGGTGTACAGAGACAGACCTGTCCCCACCAGTACTGTACCCCACGTTATACAGAGACAGACCTGTACCCACCAGTGCTGTACCCCAGTGTTATACAGTGACAGACCTGTCCCCACCAGTGCTGTACCCCAGTGTTATACAGTGACAGACCCGTCCCCACCAGTACTGTACCCCAGTGTTATACAGAGACAGACCTGCCCCCACCAATACTGTACCCCAGTGTTATACAGTGACAGACCTGTCCCCACCAGTACTGTACCCCAGTGTTATACAGAGACAGACCCGTCACGACCAGTACTGTACACCAGTGTTATACAGTGACAGACCTGCCCCCACCAATAATGTACCCCAGTGTTATACAGTGACAGACCCGTCCCCACCAATACTGTGCCCCAATGTTGTACAGTGACAGACCCGTCCCCACCAGTACTGTACCCCAGTGTTATACAGTGACAGACCTGGACCCACCAGTACTGTACCCCAGTGTCATACAGTGACAGACCTGTTCCCACCAGTATATACCCCAGAGTTATACAGTGCTAGACCCGTCCGCACCAGTACTGTACCCCAATGTTATACAATGACAGACCCATTACCACCAGTACTGTACCCCAGTGTTATACAGAGACAGACCTGCCCCCACCAGTACTGAACCCCAATGTTGTACAGTGACAGACCCGTCCCCACCAGTACTGTACCTCAGTGTTATATAGTGACAGACCCATCCCCACCAGTACTGTACCCCAGTGTTATACAGAGACAGACCCATCCCCACCAGTACTGTACCCCAGTGTTATACAGTGACAGACCCGTCCCCACCAGTACTGTACCCCAGTGTTATACAGTGACAGACCCGTCCCCACCAGTACTGTACCCCAGTGTCATACAGTGACAGACCTGTTCCCACCAGTATATACCCCAGTGTTATACAGTGCTAGACCCGACCACACCAGTACTGTACCCCAATGTTATACAATGACAGACCCATTACCACCAGTACTGTACCCCAGTGTTATACAGTGACAGACCTGTCCCCACCAGTACTATACCCCAATGTTATACATTGATAGACCTGTCCCGACCAGTACTGTACCCCAGTGTTATACAGAGACAGACCTGCCCGCACCAGTGCTGTACCCCAGTGTTATACAGTGACAGACCTGTCCCCACCAGTGCTGTACCCCAGTGTTATACAGTGACAGACCCGTCCCCACCAGTACTGTACCCCAGTGTTATACAGAGAAGACCTGCCCCCACCAATACTGTACCCCAGTGTTATACAGTGACAGACCTGTCCCCACCAGTACTGTACCCCAGTGTTATACAGACACAGACCCGTCACGACCAGTACTGTACACCAGTGTTATACAGTGACAGACCTGCCCCCACCAATAATGTACCCCAGTGTTATACAGTGACAGATCCGTCCCTACCAATACTGTGCCCCAATGTTGTACAGTGACAGACCCGTCCCCACCAGTACTGTACCCCAGTGTTATACAGTGACAGACCTGGACCCACCAGTACTGTACCCCAGTGTTATACAGTGACAGACCTGGACCCACCAGTACTGTGCCCCAGTGTTATACAGTAACAGACCTGGACCCACCAGTACTGTACCCCAGTGTTATACAGTGACAGACCCGTCCCCACCAGTACTGTACACCAGTGTTATACAGAGACAGACCCATCCCCACCAGTACTGTACCCCAGTGTTATACAGTGACAGACCCATCCCCACCAGTACAGTACCCCAGTGTTATGCAGTGACAGACCCGTCCCCACCAGTATTGTACCCCAGTGTCATACAGTGACAGACCTGTTCCCACCAGTATCTACCCCAGTGTGATACAGTGCTAGACCCGTCCGCACCAGTACTGTACCCCAATGTTATACAATGACAGACCCATTACCACCAGTACTGTACCCCAGTGTTATACAGAGACAGACCTGCCCCCACCAGTACTGTACCCCAATGTTGTACAGTGACAGACCCGTCCCCACCAGTACTGTACCTCAGTGTTATACAGTGACAGACCCATCCCCACCAGTACTGTACCCCAGTGTTATACAGAGACAGACCCATCCCCACCAGTACTGTACCCCAGTGTTATACAGTGACAGACCCGTCCCCACCAGTACTGTACCCCAGTGGTGTACAGAGACAGACCCATCCCCACCAGTACTGTACCCCAGTGTTATACAGAGACAGAGCCGTCCCCACCAGTACTGTACCCAAGTGGTGTACAGAGACAGACCTGTCCCCACCAGTACTGTACTCCATGTTATACAGAGACAGACCCGTCCCCACCAGTACTGTACCCCAGTGGTGTACAGAGACAGACCTGTCCCCACCAGTACTGTACCCCATGTTATACAGTGACAGACCCGTCCCCACCAGTACTGTACCCCAGTGGTGTACAGAGACAGACCTGTCCCCACCAGTACTGTACCCCACGTTATACAGAGACAGACCTGTACCCACCAGTGCTGTACCCCAGTGTTATACAGTGACAGACCTGTCCCCACCAGTGCTGTACCCCAGTGTTATACAGTGACAGACCCGTCCCCACCAGTACTGTACCCCAGTGTTATACAGAGACAGACCTGCCCCCACCAATACTGTACCCCAGTGTTATACAGTGACAGACCTGTCCCCACCAGTACTGTACCCCAGTGTTATACAGAGACAGACCCGTCACGACCAGTACTGTACACCAGTGTTATACAGTGACAGACCTGCCCCCACCAATAATGTACCCCAGTGTTATACAGTGACAGACCCGTCCCCACCAATACTGTGCCCCAATGTTGTACAGTGACAGACCCGTCCCCACCAGTACTGTACCCCAGTGTTATACAGTGACAGACCTGTTCCCACCAGTATATACCCCAGTGTTATACAGTGCTAGACCCGACCACACCAGTACTGTACCCCAATGTTATACAATGACAGACCCATTACCACCAGTACTGTACCCCAGTGTTATACAGTGACAGACCTGTCCCCACCAGTACTATACCCCAATGTTATACATTGATAGACCTGTCCCCACCAGTACTGTATCCCAGTGTTATACAGAGACAGACCTGCCCGCACCAGTGCTGTACCCCAGTGTTATACAGTGACAGACCTGTCCCCACCAGTGCTGTACCCCAGTGTTATACAGTGACAGACCCGTCCCCACCAGTACTGTACCCCAGTGTTATACAGAGACAGAACTGCCCCCACCAATACTGTACCCCAGTGTTATACAGTGACAGACCTGTCCCCACCAGTACTGTACCCCAGTGTTATACAGAGACAGACCCGTCACGACCAGTACTGTACACCAGTGTTATACAGTGACAGACCTGCCCCCACCAATAATGTACCCCTGTGTTATACAGTGACAGATCCATCCCTACCAATACTGTGCCCCAATGTTGTACAGTGACAGACCCGTCCCCACCAGTACTGTACCCCAGTGTTATACAGTGACAGACCTGGACCCACCAGTACTGTACCCCAGTGTTATACAGTGACAGACCTGGACCCACCAGTACTGTGCCCCAGTGTTATACAGTAACAGACCTGGACCCACCAGTACTGTACCCCAGTGTTATACAGTGACAGACCCGTCCCCACCAGTACTGTACACCAGTGTTATACAGAGACAGACCCATCCCCACCAGTACTGTACCCCAGTGTTATACAGTGACAGACCCATCCCCACCAGTACAGTACCCCAGTGTTATGCAGTGACAGACCCGTCGCAACCAGTACTGTACCCCAGTGTCATACAGTGACAGACCTGTTCCCACCAGTATCTACCCCAGTGTTATACAGTGCTAGACCCGTCCGCACCAGTACTGTACCCCAATGTTATACAATGACAGACCCATTACCACCAGTACTGTACCCCAGTGTTATACAGAGACAGACCTGCCCCCACCAGTACTGTACCCCAATGTTGTACAGTGACAGACCCGTCCCCACCAGTACTGTACCTCAGTGTTATACAGTGACAGACCCATCCCCACCAGTACTGTACCCCAGTGTTATACAGAGACAGACCCATCCCCACCAGTACTGTACCCCAGTGTTATACAGTGACAGACCCGTCCCCACCAGTACTGTACCCCAGTGGTGTACAGAGACAGACCTGTCCCCACCAGTACTGTATCCCAGTGGTGTACAGAGACAGACCTGTCCCCACCAGTGCTGTACCCCAGTGTTATACAGAGACAGACCTGCCCCCACCAATACTGTACCCCAGTGTCATACAGTGACAGACCTGTCCCCACCATTACTGTACCCCAGTGTTATACAGAGACAGACCTGCCCCCACCAGTGCTGTACCCCAGTGTTATACAGTGACAGACCCGTCCCCACCAGTACTGTACCCCAGTGTTATACAGAGACAGACCTGCCCCCACCAATACTTTACCCCAGTGTTATACAGTGACAGACCTGGACCCACCAGTACTGTACCCCAGTGTTATACAGTGACAGACCTGGACCCACCAGTACTGTACCCCAGTGTTATACAGTGACAGACCTGTCCCCACCAGTACTGTACCCCAGTGTTATACAGAGACAGACCCATCCCCACCAGTACTGTACCCCAGTGTTATACACTGACAGACCCATCCCCACCAGTACTGTACCCCAGTGTTATACAGAGACAGACCCATCCCCACCAGTACTGTACCCCAGTGTTATACAGTGACAGACCCATCCCCACCAGTACTGTACCCCAGTGTTATACAGTGACAGACCCGTCCCCACCAGTACTGTACCCCAGTGTCATACAGTGACAGATCTGTTCCCACCAGTATATACCCCAGTGTTATACAGTGCTAGACCCGACCACACCAGTACTGTACCCCAATGTTATACAATGACAGACCCATTACCACCAGTACTGTACCCCAGTGTTATACAGTGACAGACCTGTCCCCACCAGTAATATACCCCAATGTTATACATTGATAGACCTGTCCCCACCAGTACTGTACCCCAGTGTTATACAGAGACAGACCTGCCCCCACCAGTGCTGTACCCCAGTGTTATACAGTGACAGACCTGTCCCCACCAGTGCTGTACCCCAGTGTTATAAAGTGACAGACCTGGACCCACCAGTACTGTGCCCCAGTGTTATACAGTAACAGACCTGGACCCACCAGTACTGTACCCCAGTGTTATACAGTGACAGACCCGTCCCCACCAGTACTGTACACCAGTGTTATACAGAGACAGACCCATCCCCACCAGTACTGTACCCCAGTGTTATACAGTGACAGACCCATCCCCACCAGTACTGTACCCCAGTGTTATACAGTGACAGACCCGTCCCCACCAGTACTGTACCCCAGTGTCATACAGTGACAGACCTGTTCCCACCAGTATCTACCCCAGTGTTATACAGTGCTAGACCCGTCCGCACCAGTACTGTACCCCAATGTTATACAATGACAGACCCATTACCACCAGTACTGTACCCCAGTGTTATACAGAGACAGACCTGCCCCCACCAGTACTGTACCCCAATGTTGTACAGTGACAGACCCGTCCCCACCAGTACTGTACCTCAGTGTTATACAGTGACAGACCCATCCCCACCAGTACTGTACCCCAGTGTTATACAGAGACAGACCCATCCCCACCAGTACTGTACCCCAGTGTTATACAGAGACAGACCCGTCCCCACCAGTACTGTACCCCAGTGGTGTACAGAGACAGACCTGTCCCCACCAGTGCTGTACCCCAGTGTTATACAGAGACAGACCTGCCCCCACCAATACTGTACCCCAGTGTCATACAGTGACAGACCCATCCCCACCAGTACTGTACCCCAGTGTTATACAGAGACAGACCCGTCATGACCAGTACTGTACACCAGTGTTATACAGTGACAGACCTGCCCCCACCAATAATGTACCCCAGTGTTATACAGTGACAGACCCATCCCCACCAATATTGTACCCCAATGTTGTACAGTGACAGACCCGTCCCCACCAGTACCGTACCCCAGTGTTATACAGTGACAGACCTGGACCCACCAGTACTGTACCCCAGTGTTATACAGTGACAGACCTGGACCCACCAGTACTATACCCCAGTGTTATACAGTGACAGACCTGTCCCCACCAGTACTGTACCCAGTGTTATACAGAGACAGACCCATCCCCACCAGTACTGTACCCCAGTGTTATACACTGACAGACCCATCCCCACCAGTACTGTACCCCAGTGTTATACAGTGAGAGACCCATCCCCACCAGTACTGTACCCCAGTGTTATACAGTGACAGACCCATCCCCACCAGTACTGTACCCCAGTGTTATACAGTGACAGACCCGTCCCCACCAGTACTGTACCCCAGTGTCATACAGTGACAGACCTGTTCCCACCAGTATATACCCCAGTGTTATACATTGCTAGACCCGACCACACCAGTACTGTACCCCAATGTTATACAATGACAGACCCATTACCACCAGTACTGTACCCCAGTGTTATACAGTGACAGACCTGTCCCCACCAGTACTATACCCCAATGTTATACATTGATAGACCTGTCCCCACCAGTACTGTACCCCAGTGTTATACAGAGACAGACCTGCCCCCACCAGTGCTGTACCCCAGTGTTATACAGTGACAGACCTGTCCCCACCAGTGCTGTACCCCAGTGTTATACAGTGACAGACCCGTCCCCACCAGTACTGTACCCCAGTGTTATACAGAGACAGACCTGCCCCCACCAATACTGTACCCCAGTGTTATACAGTGACAGACCTGTCCCCACCAGTACTGTACCCCAGTGTTATACAGAGACAGACCCGTCACGACCAGTACTGTACACCAGTGTTATACAGTGACAGACCTTCCCCCACCAATAATGTACCCCAGTGTTATACAGTGACAGACCCGTCCCTACCAATACTGTGCCCCAATGTTGTACAGTGACAGACCCGTCCCCACCAGTACTGTACCCCAGTGTTATACAGTGACAGACCTGGACCCACCAGTACTGTACCCCAGTGTTATACAGTGACAGACCTGGACCCACCAGTACTGTGCCCCAGTGTTATACAGTAACAGACCTGGACCCACCAGTACTGTACCCCAGTGTTATACAGTGACAGACCCGTCCCCACCAGTACTGTACACCAGTGTTATACAGAGACAGACCCATCCCCACCAGTACTGTACCCCAGTGTTATACAGTGACAGACCCATCCCCACCAGTACTGTACCCCAGTGTTATACAGTGACAGACCCGTCCCCACCAGTACTGTACCCCAGTGTCATACAGTGACAGACCTGTTCCCACCAGTATCTACCCCAGTGTTATACAGTGCTAGACCCGTCCGCACCAGTACTGTACCCCAATGTTATACAATGACAGACCCATTACCACCAGTACTGTACCCCAGTGTTATACAGAGACAGACCTGCCCCCACCAGTACTGTACCCCAATGTTGTACAGTGACAGACCCGTCCCCACCAGTACTGTACCTCAGTGTTATACAGTGACAGACCCATCCCCACCAGTACTGTACCCCAGTGTTATACAGAGACAGACCCATCCCCACCAGTACTGTACCCCAGTGTTATACAGAGACAGACCCGTCCCCACCAGTACTGTACCCCAGTGGTGTACAGAGACAGACCTGTCCCCACCAGTACTGTACCCCAGTGGTGTACAGAGACAGACCTGTCTCCACCAGTGCTGTACCCCAGTGTTATACAGAGACAGACCTGCCCCCACCAATACTGTACCCCAGTGTCATACAGTGACAGACCTGTCCCCACCAGTACTGTACCCCAGTGTTATACAGAGACAGACCCGTCATGACCAGTACTGTACACCAGTGTTATACAGTGACAGACCTGCCCCCACCAATAATGTACCCCAGTGTTATACAGTGACAGACCCGTCCCCACCAATATTGTACCCCAATGTTGTACAGTGACAGACCCGTCCTCACCAGTACTGTACCCCAGTGTTATACAGTGACAGACCTGGACCCACCAGTACTGTACCCTAGTGTTATACAGTGACAGACCTGGACCCACCAGTACTGTACCCCAGTGTTATACAGTGACAGACCTGTCCCCACCAGTACTGTACCCCATGTTATACAGTGACAGACCTGCCCCCACCAGTACTGTACCCCAGTGTTATACAGTGACAGACCTGTCCCCACCAGTACTGTACCCCAGTGTTATACAGAGACAGACCATCCCCACCAGTACTGTACCCCAGTGTTATACACTGACAGACCCATCCCCACCAATACTGTACCCCAGTGTTATACAGTGAGAGACCTGTCTCCACCAGTACTGTACCCCAGTGTTATGCAGTAACAGATCTGTCCCCACCAGTACTGTACCCCAGTGTTATACAGTGACAGACCTGTCCCCACCAGTACTGTACCCCAGTGTTATACAGTGACAGACCTGGACCCACCAGTACTGTACCCCAGTGTTATACAGTGACAGACCTGTCCCCACCAGTACTGTACCCCAGTGTTATACAGTGACAGACCTGGACCCACCAGTACTGTACCTCAGTGTTATACAGTGACAGACCCGTCCCCACTAGTACTGTACCCCAGTGTTATACAGTGACAGACCTGTCCCCACCAGTACTGTACCCATGTTATACAGAGACAGACCTGTCCCCACCAGTGCTGTACCCTGGTGTTATACAGAGACAGATCCATCCCCACCAGTGCTGTACCCCAGCGTTATATAGTGACAGACCTGCTCCCAACAGTATTGAACCCCGCGTTATGCCAATTAACGGGTGGGAATAGCCTACCAGTTTTACAAGCAATGCCAACGTATAAACCCTTTAATACCTCTGTCTCATTGTGCCTGATGGAGCTATGTTTATGCTGTGTGAATCTGCTGTTAACAGTACCATGAGAAAGGGGATGTGTCACAATGTAATAGCTTGATGACACACCGTCCTTAACTGCATTGGGAGACATTAACTAGTTGCATTTCCCAAAACACTTAAGAGTGACCAGAATCTCATGGTCCCTCTGACAGACACAGTAATTACTGTACTACAAATCGCTTCCTCAAACCAGACAATGCTTTTGGAATTAATCAGCCTGCAGTCAGACATCCCGTTGTTATCACCCGCACTAAATCAAAGGAGCGCTATCCTTGCTTGGGTCTTTGGAGAGGCTTGTTGCTGTCTCGATGTATTGCAGTCCCTCACCTCACACCCTTCTCCACCACCTCCCCAACCCCATCCCCCCACACCACCAAACCCTAATATATCAAGTCAAAAGTCTCTAAGGCCCACAGAGATGCTGAGCTGCCAGTTATTCTGGAATGAATCAAATGAAAAGCCTTCGGCATTCCAGTTACATCATCAGGCTGAAATGATTCAAAACATCAAGGGTTATTTAAAACGGAGAAAGAACTCTTGAGATCTTCTTTACTTGGGGAAGGAAGATTAATGGTGTGACACACATATAGGCAGTGAATAAAGGCTTCCCTCGTTTCTTTAGTGCCGATCTGAAATTCACGGTAATCCCCATATCCTTTCAAGTCAATGGAATTCTTTTTGTGAACTGTTGTCGTTTGAGAAATGTGGCAATTTGCAGACACCACGATCCCATAAAAGGCAGTGCGCTGATGTCAGCTCACAGAATCAGAGAATTGTTACAGGGCAGAAGGAGGCCATTCGGCCCACCCTGCCTGCACTGGCTCTCTGAAAGGGCAATTCACTTAATGCCAATGTCCTGCCTTCTCCCTGTTGTTTCTTTTCAGATAACAGTCTAACTCCCTCTTGAATGCCCTGATGGAACCGGCCTCCACCACACTCTCAGGGAGAGTATTCCAGTCTTTACCACTCACCGCGTGGAAAAGGTTTTTCTCATGTCACGTTTGCTTCTTTTATTGATTACCTTAAATCTGCGCCCTCGGGTTTACTCTCCCCTTTTTCTTTGAATAGCGGCAGTGGGACCTTTTGCATCCACCCGAGAGGGCAGGCAGTGGCTCGGTTTAAAGTCTCATCTGAAGGGTGGTATCCTGACAGCCCTTCCTCAGTGCTCTAGGTGAGTACATCAGTCTGTGCTATGTGTTCAAGGTGCTGGAGTAGATCTTGAATCCATAACCTTCTGACTCATAGGCAGGACTCAGCCACCGCTGACCCTCAGTGCGATACGGAGCCATACCTAGGAGAATCATAGAATGCTCACAGCACAGAAGGAGGCCAGTAAGCCCATTGAGTCTTGTTTGGCTCTCTGCAAGAGCAATTTAGCTACTCCCACTCCCCCAATATTAATCAGGCAGTCTTCAGATTTCACCGGTGGGTCTTGCTCAGCTCTCTGACCTGAGGGAATCAACGTATTTGGTGATCCAATCTGCCTCAGCGGTCCTTCTGCAGCAGAGGGAAGGAGGGTGGGTATTGGCCAGGGTTCCTGCTGAAAGGTGCAGGTGAGAAAATGGCTGCCAATTTCCCCCAGTGTTAGCTATCCCCTTGGTCAACAGTGACTGCCTGGCTCAAGCATGAAGAATAACATTAAGCATGAACCCCCTACCCCAGTGAGAATCAAGGCTTTCAGGAGGGGAAGAGGAAACAACTGGAAAAGGCAGGAATACCTGAAAGTGGCAAATCCCACTATAACACAACGGAAGTTAATTTTAAGATGGGCTGCTCCTGCCCAGGTGTACACACTTGTGTTAATAGCTCTCGATAGGACGATCTCACAATGGCCTCAGTTATTGATTGTCACGTTCGATCAGTTTGTGTGGTCACTTGTCTCCAATGGCCAATAATTATTTGAAATGAATTCACACCCACTCAATCGATTTGCTAAATTCTTAACCAGTCCCATCGGCGATTTAAGAACCTCCTCTCTTTTCAACACTCACAGTCATTAAAGCAGATTGTTGTACAATATATCATTAGTTCACACTACCGTGCTGACAGGCTGAGAGTGACCAACACTCTTTCATCATCCACAGGCCTTGAATTAATGACCAATCCAAGCATTTTTGAAGATCATCAGGTCAGCTTCTTAGCAGCAGCAGTAACAACCATATAAATAGACCGAGTGTCTCCAATCGAAGACAGTAACAGGGTATCACAACTTAACTGAAGTGACCCTGAAGTGTCACCCTGACTGACAATTCATTGCTGCATGTGCATTTCAATCATCAGATATATTTAGTTGCCATTAAATTCCCAGCAGCTCTCACTTCCTACCCCACAGCCCACCACCTCCCCCCACCACCCACCCAAGACGATAGTCCCCAGGGAGGAGAGCCCCAGCTACATGAGCTTACGCTGGGTAAGGAGCAAGTACCACAGGTTCCTCGTGAAGATCGAAGGTGAGCAGATGGTACAAGACCTTCAGCGGCAGGCAAGTCCCAAGGCTGGTTTAATGTGTGGCGTAAAACACTTGGGAAGGCAATGAATTGTGTCAAAACCTTTGAGAGATACAGAAACCAGCATCACACGGCCCTGGGACTGTTCACTAATTACAAAGTAGTTACAACTCATTTGACCAAGTAGCCTATGATCCACACAAGCCTCCTCTCACCCTACCAACAAATCCTTCCATTCCCTTCTCCGTTGAGTTTATCAAGCTCCCTCTTAAATCATGAAATCATGCAAAACAGAACGAGGTCATTCAGCACATCTTTGGAAGAGCTATCTGATTAGTCCCACTCATGTACTCTTTCTCCATAGTTCTGCAAAGTTGCTTCAAGTATTTATCCAATTCCCTTTTGAAAGTTCCTAGTGAATCTGCTTCCACCGCCCTTTCAGGCAACGCCTTCAGGATCACAACAACTTGTTGCATTTAAAAAAATTGCCTCATGTCATCTCTCGTTCTTTTGCCAATCACCTTAAATCTTTGCCCTCTGGTTACCAATCCTCCGGCCACAGATGACAGCTTTTCTTTATTTACGTTATCAGCCTAATATTGAACACCTCTGTTGAATCTCTTTTTAACCTTTGTAGCTCTAAAGGAGAGCCATGGCAACTTCCCAAACCAGCTGCTTCTAGAATTTAGTTCATTCATGGAATAGTTACACTAACATCTCATTACACTACTGAAAGATGTGATTAAATCTATGGAAGGGCGAGCACATTTTTTTGTGAGGGGTGAAGTGGATGGGAGAGGTTGTTGGTTGTTAGGTAACCCTTCCTCAGCTTCACCCTCTACCCACTGAAAGTGTTGATTCCTGTTGTAGTGCAGTTGTCATCTAACTGGTCATTTCACTGCAGCGGTTCAAGAAGGCAGCTCACCACCACCTTCTCAAGGGCAATTAGGGATAGTCAATAAATGCTGGCCCAGCTAGTGATGCCCACAACCCATGAATGAACAACAAAAAAAACCATTGGCCCTGAAACTTTGCAGCCTTAATATCAAGGGCAGTCACCCTCACCTCACCTTGGGAGTTCAACTCTTTTGTCCTATTTGAACCAAGGCTGTAATGAAGTCAGGAGCTGAGTGGCCCTGGTGGAACCCAAACTGGGTGTCAATGAGCAGGTCTGCCTATCACTTGCTGCTAATGCTGTTTGGCATGCAAATAGTCCTGTGTTATAACTTCACCAGGTTCCCACCCGATTATTAGGTATGCCTGGTGCTGCTCCTGGCATGCCCTCCTGCAGAGGACTTGAGCCAGACTTGACCCTCTGGTTTGGTGGTAATGGTAGAGTGGGGTATATGTTGGGCCATGAGGTTATAGATTGTGTTCGAGTACAATTCTGCTGCTGCTGATGGCCCACAGCACCTCATGGATGCCCAGTCTTGAATTGCTAGATCGGTTTGAAATCTATCCCATTTCACAAAGTGGTAGCACCACACAACACAATGGAGGGTTTTCTCAATGTGATTATGGAACATCATCTCCACGAGGACTGTCACTCCTACCGATACTGTCATGGACAGAAGCATCTGTGGCAGGCAGGTTGGTGAGGATGAGGTCAAGTATGTTTTTCCCTCTTGTAGGGTTCCCTCACCACCTGCTGCAGACTCAGTCTAGCAGCTATGTCCTTTAGGGCTTGGCCAGCTTGGTCAGTAGTGGTGCTACCGAGCCATTCTTGGTGAGGGACATTGAAGTCCAAGCGGTGTTCAACATGGAGGTGCACTGAATCATCAGATGAGGGAGGACTGTACATGGTAATCAGAAGGAGGTTTCCTTGCCCATGTTTGACCCAATGCCATGAGACTTCATGGGGTCCGATATTGAGGACTCCTTTGGCAGCTTCCTGTACACCACTGTGCCTCACCTCTGCTGCGTCAGTCCTGCCAGTCGGACAGGGCATACTCAGGGATGGTGATGATAGAGTCTGGGACATTATCTGTAAGGTATGATTCTGTGAGGATGACTAAGTCAGGCTGTTGCTTGACTAGTCTGTGAGACAGCTCTCCCAATTTTGGCACTAGCCCCCAGTTGTTCGTCAGGAGGACTTTGCAGGGTCAACAGGGCTGAGTTTGCCATTGTTGTTTCCGGTGCTGAGGTCGATCTGTCCGGTTTCATTCCTTTTTTGAGGCCTAGTAGCGGTCTGATATCAATTGAGTGGCTTGCTGGGCTATTTAAGAGTGAACCACATTGCTGTGGGTCTGGAGTCACTTGTAGGCCAGAGCAGGTAAGGACAGCAGATTTCCTTCCCTAATGGGCATTAGTGACCCAGATGGTTTTTTATGATAATTTGATGATCCCCAGATCATTCCCCTGGGTCTCTGGATTTTTAGTCCAGTGACAATACCAATCCGCCACCACCTCCCCTTATCCCCTTAGCCCAATCAGGTTACTCCATCCCTTAGCTGATTTACTTCTACTAGCCCCAGCTAAGACCAATTTTGCCATCTTAACCTTTACCCCGGTTGAGATTAGCCAACTCAATACAGACGGGGAGTTGACGCTGTGACCCTCCTTATTTGTTCTGTCCTTGTTTTACAATGGCTGATGTTTATCCCTCAGCTATCCTACATGTTGTACCTTTAAAGGACGTATCTGAAACTGCTGCCCATCACTATCCACCACAAGACAGAATGTGATGTATGGGCCAATGTACTCTGTACACAGGAAACAGCAATCCTATTGGTCAGATATGTTCACAAAGCCTCCCAGTTACCAATGTATGTTTAACGGCCTATCTTCAAATAAAACCCACATTATTGTTCTGTCAATTCTTGTTTGATTGGTACACTTGTGTAATAAACAGAAGAATGTGACACAGCAGGGCAACTCGCCATCTTTTTAAACTCCAATGATTGCATGATTTGTAATCAGTTTACAAAGACGTCTCATTGTTTCTGTCTAAGGTATTGGTCAGAGTCCACCTGAAGTTCTAGGTCCACTTCTGGGATTGCGTTTATATAGCACCTTTAAAGTAGAAAATCAAGACATTTCACAGGAGCGTGATCAAACAACAGCAACAACAACTCACACTACTTAAATGCAACTCTTTCTTTCATTCTTCTTATCAACTTGCATTTGCATAACACCTTTAACATAATGAAACATTCCAAGATTCGTCACAGGAACATTAGTGAACAGAATTGGACAGCGAACAATATAAGAATGCCTTAAAACAGGTGTCAAGAAGCTTAGTTAAGGAGGTGTGTCCTAATGAGCGTCTGGAAGGAGGAAAACAGAGCAGAGAGAGACTTAGGGAGGGTATTCCAGAGCTTATGTGCCAGACAGGTGACGTCACAGCCACCAATGATGGAGCAATTAAAATTAGGAAGCACAAGAGGCCAGGATTAGAGGAGTGCAGATATCTTGAGGGGCCATGGGGCTGGAGGAGATTACAGAGACAGGGGGTGGTGAGGCCATGGAAAGATTTGTAAATTTGGATCAGAATCGAAGCATGAGAATTGAGGCATTGCCAGAGAGGGAGACAATATGGGCCAGTGAGCAACATGGATTTACAAGGCTACAGTAAACAGGCCAGCATTCAGACTGAGGTGGGGAAAGTGAAACCTGAAATGTTAAAGGATAGGATCCTCTGCTACTTAACAAGAGAACTCCAAGTCACAAGTGACAAAGAATAAATCTGCAGCCTGTTGCAGTGAAACATCAAAACTCAGCGTATACATTACTTCAGACTATAGGCTACAGGCTACATCCATTCTCCTGGAATGGTTCACCAGCCAAGAAGACACGGGTTGCCTTATGAACATCACAAACAGACTAGGCCAAGGCCCTGAGGCCGAAGTGATTTATTCTCAATGTTCCATGTTAAATGAGTCACAGTATCTCTGACAGGATATTATCAGTCATGGACAATTGGCCGTGTCAAAGGATGTGTTCACATGGTGCTCATTATTCTCCTAACATTTGGTTAGATTAGGAGAGCTTGAGTCATAATACAGTTGAACAATTTCTCTCATCAACCCCCACATTCAGATTTGGGTTGCTTGCCACCCCGCCACAGTGATTTTTTTTTAAAGATCTTCAATCTGCTCTCAATTGCTTGAGCAACATGCAGAAGGTGACACTGATCCTACACTCTCTCACAGCTGTAACTGAATGCTGGCCTACTAACCAAGACCTTGGTCTTTCTTCAGTCTCTCCCTCCTGCCTCCACAGATAACTCCTTTAAGATTAACAACTCATCAAGTTGGGCAAGGAACACACTGAGTAGCCTGTGGAAGAGAACATGCACATTCTTCTCCCAGTATGAATACTTTACATGCTCTGCCCTGCTTTTTTAGAGGGGGTGTGGCCCCGACAGTAAACTTTCAAAAGCTGGGCTGAGGCTGAGTACGCAGTGACAAGTGACTCACCTCCTGTGCCCTCAAAACCTCTCCAACATTTACATTGGCTTAAGTCAGGAGTGAGATGGAACAATCACCACTTTCCTGGATAGTGAGACTGTAGCAAACACTCAAAGACCAGCCAGGACAAAGCAGGTCTCTGATATGAAAACAATCCTCAATCATTGGTGTACATTGGCAGCATCGTGTAGCAGTGTGTATCACAAGATGATATGCAGCAACTCACCAAGGCTCCTTAGGCAGCACCATCCAAACCCACGACCTCTACCACCTCGAAGGACAAGGGCAGCAGATAGATGGGAACACCACCGCCTGGAAGTTCCCCTCCAGGTCACTCACCATCCTGACCTGGAAATATATCGCCGTTCCTTCACTGTCGCTGGGTAAAAATCCATGAACTACCCCCGCTAACACCACTGTGGATGTACCTACGTCCTAAGAACTGTGTAGGTTTAAGAAGGCAACTCACCACCACCTTCCCAAGGGCAATTAGGGAAGGATAATAAATGCTGGCCCAGCCAGTGATGCATATGTCTGAAGAACAAATTTAGAAAAACCTATTTGCATCATCAGCCTGTTAATCAGCAGTAAGGGGAATATCGAACCCATCATTTGGTACATTGCATCAACTGGATAACTGAATGTTTTGTGTTGGGAGTGAGTCCATTAAAAGGAATGTCACAGGGGAACAACACTGCAATTTCTCAAATCTGCCTGGCATATTCCTCCTCTTCCAGCTATCTGCGGTTCCCACTCCCCTAGATTCTGAATTCCTACTCCCCTTTATAACAGCCCCCTTTCCCTCCAGGGTCTAAGGGTACCCACTCCCCTCGGCTCTAAGAGTTCCCTCCCTCCGCCAACCTCTGTTATTTCCATTTTTCCAGCCTCCATGTTTCGATTGGCTCCTTGCTCCTGACTGCCGGGAGGCTCTGGATTAACAATTCTGCTGGTAGATGGTGGATCGAGGTGCCATGCAGTCCTCAATCAAACACAGATGTAGAGTTAGCCATTCCCTCACTTGTTGTTGGAGGGTGTCTGCTTTCATTTTCTAAAAAGCAATCTGAGCATTTTCTTTTAGATAAATCACTGACCTTACTTTGTTTCAAGAAAATTGGGCCATATCTCTATTGATCCGTTGAACTTCTCAATCCAGCTTCAAGACTGACGATATAATGAGGCACAATATTGAGCAGTAGCGTTAAGCACGGTTCAGATAGTGGCGTCAGGCGCTAGGTGAGTGGCAGGAGCTTTTATCTATCCAAATCAAACTGAAAAGTTGTAATTCTGACAGAGACTTTATAGGTAAAGGAACTGTTTTTACTGCTCACTCACCTGCAGTAGCTCCGAGTCTGGCAATGTCCCCATTTTAAAATTCTCGTCCCAATGTTCAAATCTCTCCATGACCTCATCCTTCTCTATCCCAGTAACCCCCTCCAACCCAAACAACCCTCTGAGGTTTTTGCACTCCTCCAATTTTGGCCTCTTGAGTGTCCCTAAATTTCCTTCATTCTGACACTAGCAGCCTTGCCTTCAACAGCCTGGACCCCACACCCTGGAATTTTCTCCCTAAACCTCTCTGCCTCTCTATCTTTCTCACCTCCTTTAAATTGCTCATTAAAAACTATCTCTCTGACCAATCTTTTGGTCACCCATCCTAACACTTTTGCTTGTGTGACTCAGTGTTAATTTTAGTTTGGTAATTGCTCTTGCAAAATGCTTTAGGATGTATTACCTATGCTAAAAGCGCTATATAAGTGCAAGTTGTTGTTGCTGTTGTTACCTGCAAACAATTCAGAAGCAGGGAGATGAAAAGATCTCTACATCTACACTGAACCATCTACTCTCAACCAGGGGTGGTGGCAAAGACCCTATGATCAAACACTGTGCCCTGGACTTGAGTAGGAGGATAAAAATCAGCCCAGCTCCAACCAAAAACAGCTTGCGTTTACATGGCGCCTTTAATGTAGTAAAACATCCCAAAGCACTTCACAGGAATGCTATCAAAATAAATTTGACACCGAGCCACCGAAGGAGTCAGGACAGGTGACAGTTTAGTCAAAGTCATAGGTTTTAAGGAATATCTTAAAGGTGAGAGAGGGAGAGGGGCAAAGGGGGTAAGGGAGGGAATTCCAGAGCTTAGGGCCCAGGCAGCTGGAGGCATGGCTGCCCATGACGGGGTGATTAAAAACTGAGAAGGCGCAAGAGACTAGAAGTGGAGGAGCGCAGAGATCTCGGAGGATATTCGGGCTGGAGAAGGTTAAAAAGATGGACAGGGATAGCAGTAACTGTATCATAAATGAATCAAGCCCTAGGCAGTTTAATCCTTCAGAACACTTTTCTCACTCCACAACAGTACCCTCACTGTTTTACAATCGGGTGATCCAAGGCCTTACTGCCTGTTAAATTAATTTCTCATGCCCGTTAAGCTGAGGGTTTCTTCTGGTGAATATCCAGGCAGCAGGGATGGAGGGGGGGGTGTTAATGCTGTGTTCTCAATGCTCTGGCTGTTTGCTATCTAATTCTCTGGCCCAGCTGCACCATCTGCGGCACATCCCCAGATCCCACATAACACAGTGCTTTCATCTCCTCGGTTGTCTCCATCTGTTGGGGTCTCCGGCAATAAGTGGGGAGCTGGCCATTATCGAAGAAACCGGTTCAAAGCCCAATGCAGTGAGTCTGGAAAGAATTCTCAAAACCACAGAATCCTTTGCTTTAAACCCATGGAGGAAAAAAAATCCCTACCTTCAATGAGATGCTTGTACATGAAAGACAACAGAACTTAGCCCGTGGAATTCTTCCCTTCCTGAAATTCACATTACCACACAGCTGTTTGTGGGAGCTTGCCGTGCGCAAATTGGCTGCCAGGTATCCGACATTGCTACCTTTCAAAAAGTACTTCAATGGAGGGTCAAGTGCTTTGCGACATCCCATAACCAGGAAAGGCGCTATATAAATGCCAACTCTTTTTTTTTGTCTTGCTGGGGTTTGGCTCCCAAGTTATCAGAATGCCTCCAGTACTGAGCTATTTGACTGCAGCAGCACCACAGGCTGATGCCGATAAGCAGGAAACTATGAAGACAGGCTGATTTTGATAGAGGTGTTTAAAATTTTGGAAGGATAGGACAGAGATATACAGGAGATCAAAGCAGATTTTTAAGATATAAAGAGGAACAGATAGGGAGAAACTATTTCCTTTAGTTGGAGAGTCTGGGACTGGAGGGCATAATCTAGAAATTAGAACCAGACTTTTCAGAATTGCAAATGGGAAACAGTTCTACATATAAAGGATGGCAGCAGTTTGGAACTCTATTCCATAAATGGCAATTCTTGTTAAATCTGAGATTGATAGGTTTCTCTAAACCAAAGGTATTAAGAGATAAGAAGCAAACTAGGTATATGGAGTTAGATCGCAGATCAACCTTCATCTCCTTGAATGGAGGAATAGGCTTGAGGGTCTATATAGCCTCTTCCTGTTCCTATGTTCCCAGACTGTTTCCAATAGTTGATGAGCCTGGTATGAGGGACCATGGATACAAGACTAAACGCATGGGTTTTCGCACAGAAAGCAGCAAAGTTTCATTTCCCCAGAGGTTTGTGTGGTTGTGGAATGCACCAGTAGAGTTAGTGATTGAAGCAGAAACCAAATCCAAAGGTTGGATAGGTGTTTGAAGGATAGGGGGAATAAAGCGATATAATGAAAACAGTGCAGGGTAGGCACATAGGATTAGAATCACTGCACATATAGAGGAAAGACACCAATACAGCCAGGTCAGGCTGACTGGCCGCTTTCCGGTTGCAATGTCCATTTAATTCTACAGAAAAAGGTCTAATATTGAGGGACGGTTCCCCCTCCCTAACCCAAGCCTACTGACGTGAATGATAGCACACCTGCTATTATCACATTCTGCTTTCTCACTTTTATGCCACTATCAGCACCTCCTTTAGCCCTCACCACTACCATCAACACTCCCTTTGCCCTTTTGTTCATGACATCTTTGTCAATCTCTCCTTTGCCCCCACCTATTGCTGGCCTTCTATACAGCTTCACCTGCTCTACCACCTCCCCACCAAACAGTATAAATTTCATCACATTTAAGGATCACACGGACTCGAAACGTTAACTCTGTTTCTCTCTCTGTAGATGCTGCCAGACCTGCTGAGTTTTTCCAGAATTTTCTGTTTTTGTTTTGGATTTCCAGCGTCCGCGGTATTTTGCTTTTACCCTGGTGGCGATGAGTTAGCCTGTTAACGCAGACAGGTGATCCAAACTGGGCTCCTCCTGATTAGCATGTCTGAATGTCACACTCAGTGACGCACTTACACCCAGAGGAACTCAGGGCATTAACTCTATGGAACAAGCAGGAACCTTTGCTGGTGTCATTGTGGTGTCCCTTAAACCCCTTTCAAATGAATTCTTGCATTGTCAAGCTTGGGTAGACTTCATCAAAGGCAAATAGAAAGGATCTTGTTGAACTAGTGTGTGTCCCTAGTGTCGAGACACACTTAAAGATGTGGTGCATCCTAGGTCCACATTTGAAGAATACTTGTGTGAAGGTTGGCGTCAGATCAAAACATTTGTCTGTGACCTCTCCTTGGGTAAAGAGCCCTGTTAGGGAGCGCTCATAGGAGTTTGTGCCTCAATCTGAGTTAATGCCTTCAGCAGAATGAAACATGGGAGAGGCAGGGATGGCATGTGATGTGTAAGCAAAGACTATTGACATAACTCACCCAAGTAAATAATCTTAGTTTGACCTCAACTTGAGGTTAGCTGCTCAGTGCTATATAAGAGGAAATTTAGAGGCAATTATTCCAGGTTCTAGAGTTTCACACCGCCTCTGCGTCCTGATAGCAACAGGAGGAGATCATTCAGCCCATTGAGCCTGTCCTGTCACTCAATTAAAATTGAAGTGTTACCAAACTCAGCGCCGGTGAAAGACTTGCATTTAAATTGATCAGAAAGCGCAGGATGATGGGTGAATGCAACTTGGTTTGAGTTTGGTAACAGGCAGAAGTTATACAGGAGCTGAAGTTTATGGAGGTTGGAGGCTGCAAAGCCAGTCATGGGACAGTTAGAATAGCTGCACATAGGAAAAGCATGGGTGGGGGTTTCAGCAACAGGTGAATTGAGGCAAGGGTGAAGATTGGTGATGTTACAGAGGTGGAAATGAAGGGTCTTTGTGATGAAGAGGATTTGAGGCCAGAAGATCACCTCAGGGTCAAATAGAACATCAAGGTTGTGAAATGTGAAAGGTAGTTCAGCCTTGGACAATGACAAAGAAGAGGATGGGATCGATGGTGAGGGAACAGAGATTTTGGCTACTGTGGATTCTAGCTAAGGGATTGGAAATGAGAGGTCATGGATTCAAGCCCCATTCTGGATACTTAAGCATAAAATCCAAGCTGACACTCCCAAAGCAATAACAAAAACAAAAATAGCTGCAAAAACTCAGCAGGTCTGACAGCATCTGCGGAGAGGAACACAGTTAACGTTTCGAGTCCGTATGACTCTTCAACAGAACTAAAGAAAAATAGAAATGAGGTGAAATATAAGCTGGTAGAGGGGGGGTGGGACAGGTAGAGCTGGATAGAGGGCCAGTGATAGGTGGAGGCAAAGGAGAGATTGCCAAAGATGTCATAGACAAAAGGGCAAAGGGGTGTTGATGGTGGTGATATTAGCTAAGGAATGTGCTAATGGTGACATTAAGGGTAAAAAGCAGGACGAACAAGTAACAGATAGCCCTAGTGGGGGTGGGGTGGGGGGAGGGATTGAAATGGGCAAAAAGGTGGAGATGAAATGATAGATTTAAAAATAGGTGGGAAAAGAAAAATATATTTTAAAAATATAAATTATTGGAAAAAGGGGGATCGGAAAGGGGGTGGTGTGTAGGAGAGAGCTCATGATCTAAAATTGTTGAACTCAATATTCAGTCCAGAAGGCTGTAAAGTGCCTAGTCGGAAGATGAGGTGCTGTTCCTCCAGTTTGCGTTGAGCAAGCCAATGACGGACAAGTGGGTATGAGAGCAGGGTGGAGTGTTGAAACGGCAAGCGACACGGAGGCCTGGGTAATGCTTGCGGACAGACCGAAGGTGTTCTGCAAAGCGATCACCCAGTCTGCGTTTGGTCTCTCCAATGCAGAGGAGACTGAAAGCAATACTCAGGGAGTGCTGAACTGTTGGAGGTGCCATCATTTGGATGGAATATTAAACCAATGTCCTGCTTGCTCTCGTGGCTGGACGTAAAAGATCCCATTGACAATATTTGTGGAAGAAGAGTGGAGTTATCCTTGGCTCCCTAACATTTATCTATCATTCAACATCACTAAAAACAAATGATCTAGTCATTTATATAAAACAAAGAAACTGCGGATGCTGGAAATCCAAAACAAAAACAGTTCGGTTGAAGGGTCATGAGGACTCGAAACATCAACTCTTTTCTTCTCCGCCGATACTGCCAGACCTGCTGAGTTTTTCCAGGTAATTCTGTTTTTGATCTAGTCATTTGTCTCACTGCTGCTCGTGGAACTTGCTGTGCATAGATTAGTTGCCATGTTTCCTAGCTTACAACTGTGACTATAACTCAAACTTCATTGGCTGTAATGCACTTTGGGATATCCTGGGGTCACGAAAAGCGCTATATAAATGCAAATCTTTTCATTCTTTGGAACATTTAATGCTACATTCCATCAAATGATTTCCACACAGTGGATTAGCCCCCCGGCTTTTCAGACATGCCAGATATGCAGCATCCTATCATACTACATTGTTAAGACTGTTCAAAGCAAATACCACCTCTCTCCCCCTCCAGGACTAGAGAAAGTGAATTCTGTGCTTGTCCAGCTGCACCGGAAACACTTGGAATATTCATCCTCTAAGACTGTCACTGGAAACTTTCTGAATAAATCTTCACTCTGCAGTGGAGTTGATGCACTATCTGAATGAAGGATATGCTCTAGGCTCACACCCCGGGCTGGCTTTCAACTGTGTTGTGTAGGAGTCACTCTTAGAAGACACAGGAAAAAGATCTGATGGATATCTAGCAAGGGGAAGTGACTGAAGGGTATGAGAGATAGGGAGCCTATATGGTATTAGCAGGAATTCAGGATTAGCCTGATGAATGTTAATTATCTTATCTAGCCCCACGCATTCCCAAATACCAGCTGAAAATGACCTAATAAATTCAAGTCTTCTGCAAAGTATCACATCAATGAGCCCCTCTGTGGTACAGTTGAACGCAGGGCACCTTATCCTATCGATTCCTGCCTGGCTATTCACCTGATAGATTGTTGACTGGTTTCTATATTTTACTGGCTGGCTCTGTATCTTATAGATTCCTAGTTAGCTAAAGCCTACAGACACCCTCCCCTTGCTCTACAAGCTACATTATTCTGCATTCATGATGATCGTGTTGTGCGGAAAGCAACAGTAGCTCTTTGAGAAGGATCTTCGTTTGTGCTTCTTAAAGGTCTCTGATTTTAATCACTCTAGTGTTGGCTGCTGTGCTTTCAGCTGTCTGGGTCCTGAGCTCTAGAATTCTCTCCCCCCCCCACCACACCCCCATCCTCACCGCCTCCCCCCACCACCCCCCCTCCACCTTCCGCCTCCCCCTCCCCCCCCCACCACCCACCTCCCCCTACCCCAACCACAATCATCTCTGCCGAATGGCCTATTGCTCCTAATTTGAATGTAAGCTGCAGGGATCTGGGCCGGGTGCAGGAAGGTGGGATTAGAAAGGGCACCTGGGTGTCCTCGGGCTAGCATGGACAAGATGGGCTGAATGGCCTCCTTCTATGCTGTAACTTTTCTATGGTTTGCATTTCCCTTGCCGGCGGGTGTGAAGGCTGGGGGTGGGGGGAACTCATATAATGCAGCACATGGTGTGCCCACCATCGACCTGCTTGTTCTTTAACCCTCCCCGCTTCCACCTTGGTGTCTCAAACCCTGCCCCTGACAACAACCGCCCCCCCCCACCAATCCTCCCTGCCTCTCTTCTCTAAGACATAACTTCGACCAAATTTTTGGCCACCTGATCTCCTTATGTGGCTCCGCGTTTGCTTAATTTTGTTTTCTAATGTTCGCTGAAGAGCATCAGGACAGTTTGTAACGTTAAAGGCTTGGAGGTGGTTTGAGAGGATAGAAGTAACGGTCACAATTAAAATCTGAGGAGAGGTAGAATTGCTAACTCTGACTGGACTTATCTCCGGAGGTTTCATCACATGGCCACCTGCCTTCAGCTGCCCCACTTGGTCAAACAACCTTCTTTCCCATCTCTCATATATGACCTGAAGCTGGATGATGATCCTCTTGCAATCTCCCTATGGACTGAGGATGATCATTCGGGACAGGATTTTTCGGATGGCAGGGTTTCCCACCTAATATCTCCTCAAATAGTGGCTGCACCCTGGCCATGTAATGTTCAGGGAGAGGTTAATTGGCTCAGGTCGAGACATCCAGCTCCATTTTGGAAGGAAGTCCTGCCTTAGAGAGTTGCTGGCCAATCGGATTGGCCAGCAGCTCTGTCATTCCCAGCAGCGGTGGTCACTGCTTGCACTGCAGCCAGTTCCCAAAGAAGAGGAGCTAATGGGAGCAGAACTGAAGGTTAAGTCTAGGTTATTGGTGGGGCCTGGTTGGCAAGCCCCAGCAAGCAGGGGTTGTCAGGGGCTGGGTTTGAGAGGCCAGGGTGGGAGGGTTAAAGAGCAGGCAGATAGATGGCGAGCATGCCACTTGCTGCATTTAATGAGCTCCCCGCAACCTTCAAACCCAGCGGCAGGGGCATGCAAACATTCGAATTAGGAGCAATAGGCCATTCGGCCCCTCATGTCTGCTCCGACATTTGATAAGATCATGGCTAATCTGATTGTGGCCTTCATTCTACTTTCTTGCCTACTCCCTGTACCTTTTGACTCTCTTGTCAATCAAGAATCTATCTAACTCAGCCGTAAAAATATTCAATGACCCTGCCTCCACTGCTTTCTGGGGAAGAGAATTCTACAGACTATCAACCCGTCTGAAAGAAAAAAATTCTCCTCAGCTCCATCAATCTACATCAATGCTTTTTGGAAATTCAAGTACACACCTAGTGTCCAGGTAACTTTCCCCCTCCCTGATGCATCACAGTGTCTGCAGCTCGGCCTCCAGCTCGCTGACTCTGAGCCGAAGGTCCTCAAGCCACAGACACTGACCATAAATTCTGCCCCTGGTCTTTCCTGTTAATTCCAAGAGGCCGTAAACATTCTTTTCTCAAGTGTAGAAGGGCAGCACATACTCATGACAATAAGCTGCACAGTAACAAACATAGCTCAGTGTGCAGCACACTTGCTTCTAAGTCAGAACATTGTGAAATGGTAATCTTCAGCATGCTGCATGCTATCTCCCTATAGCCCGGCCCTTGGCGGAGCTTCGGGCCGTGAAAAGAGCAAGACCATGCAAGTTGGACTTCCTGTTTGCTGATCTGCATCAGGTCTATAAAAAGTGACAATGTTGAAGGGACGGTGGTTGTAACTGTTGGAGAAGTGTTTTGTCAATGAAACACGTTCACTGAAATGAAATGAAGCAGTTCAACCCTTTCTGTCTTTTGGAACTTGCATGTTCATTAACTGTCAAGAATGATTTTTCCACTCCAGAGACTTCAGCAAGCTGATGCTCCGAGCACAGCTCTGAGGGAGTGCTGCAGTATCAGATGTGCCATCCTTCAGATGTGACGCTAAATAGGCAATTTAGAATACACTACCCAGAGACTAGCAAGAATCATTGCATTATTGCGAATAGCATAGATGCATTTCGGGGCAGGCTAGATAAATGTGAGGCAGAAAGGAATAGAAAGCTAAGTTAAAAAAGTGAGGTGAGGAAAGCTGGGAGGAGGCTTCATTGAAATATTAACACCAGTATGGACTGGTTGGGCCGAATGGCCTGTATGTAAGATTAGAGGGTAAATAAGGTTACAGAGTTGAATGCATGGCTCAAAGATCAGTATGGAAGAAACGGTTTTGATTCATGGGACGCTGGCACCAGTGCTGGGAAAAGTGGCAGCTGTACCTTTGGGACGGTCTTCACTTGAACCCTGCTGTCCCAGTGTTCTGGCGAGTCATATAACTAGGGCAACAGAGAGAGCTTTACACTAAATAGTGGGAGGAAGGAATCATGTGAGAGGAGGTATAGTAAAGTAAAGGGAAAGAACAAAATAATAGGGCAGGGCAGCAATTTGGGTAATGAGTTCCAGAATGTGACAGGAAGGGACAGAACATAAAAGTGCACCAGCAGAAGAAGCCAAAAATTGCTAATTAAAAAAGGAGTTTCGGTCCTGGCATTCGTAACAAAAGCGATAAATTGCTAGCACAGATAGACATAAAGACGTCTGACCTCATCAGCATTACAGGCACACTGTTTAAAAGGTGACCAAAGTTGGGACCTGAATGCTGAAGGGATTTTGACACATCAGAAAGACAGGAAGTTAGGAGAGGGTAGTGGAGTATTCCTGTTAGTGAAGGATGGCATTAGTTCAGCGCTGAGAGAAGACCTTAATTTGAAAGAGCAAGATGTAAAATTAGTTTGGGCAAAGATAAGAAATAGTAAAAGTAAGGGGTCTCTTTTGGGAGTAGTTTATAGGCCCCCTAATATTAGTTACACTGTAGGATAGGGTATACAGAGAGAAATAAATGGGGTGTGTAAGAAAGGTATCACAATAATCATGGGTGACCTTAATCTACATGTACATAAAGAAAATCAGATTGGTAACGGTCACCTGGAATATGAAGAGTGTATTCGGGACAGTTTCTTAGAGCAGTACGTTCTAGAGCCAACTAGAGAGCAGGCTCTTCTAGACCTGGTAATGTGCAATGAGACAGGATTAATCAATAACCGCATGGTAATAGAGCCTCTAGGTCACAGCAATCACAACATTATAGAATTTCACGTTCAGTTTGAAATGGAGAAGTGTGAGTCCATGACTAGTGTTTTAAGAAACATAGAAAATAGAAGCAGGAGTAAGTCATTTGGCCCTTCGAGCCTGCTCCAACATTCAATATAATCATGGCTGATCCTCTATCTCAATGCCGTACTCTTGCTCTCTCCCATACCCCTCGATACCTTTAGTGTCTAGAAATCTATTTCCTTCTTAAATATATTCAGTAACTTGGCCTCCACAGCCTCTGTGGTAGAGAATTCCACAGGTTCACCGCCCTCTGAGTGAAGAAGTTTCTCCTCATCTCAGTCCTAAATAGCCTACCCCGTATGCTGAGACTGTGACCCCTTGTCCTAGACCCCCCCAACCAGAGGAAACATCACCCCTGCATCCAGTCTGTCCATCCCTGTCAGAATTTTATATGCTTCAATGAGATCTCCTCTCATTTTAAACCTAAATAAAGGTAACAATGAGAATATGAAGTCAGAGTTGGCTGAGGTGAACTGGGAAACTAGGTAAACAGGTAGGACAGTCGAGTTGCTGTGACAGACTTTTAAAGAGATATTTAATAACGATCAGAAAAGAGTTATCCCAGTGAGAAAGAAAGGCTCTTTGAGAAGGATACATCATCCATGGCTAAATAAGGAAGTTAAGGATAGTATCAAATCAAAAGAAATACTGTACAAATCTGCAAAGATGAGTAGTAGGTCAGAGGATTGGACAGATTTTAAGAACCAGTAAAGGATGACTAAAAAAAATAAAGAGGGGAAAAGCAGAGTATGAGAGAAAGCTAGTGAGCAACATAAAAACAGATAGTTAAAGTTTCTACAAGTATTTAAATAGGAAAAGAGTAACTAAAGATAGTGTTGGCCTCTAGAGAGTGAGTCTGGGGAACTGATAATGGAAAACAAGGAAGTGGCTGAGGAGTTGAACAGATATTTTGCGTCTGTCTTCATGGCAGAGGACTTAGAAAACTTCTCAAAGATTTGTGAAAATCAAGAGGTGATAAGGAAGGATGAACAAAATACAATCACCATCACCAGGGATAGGGTGCTAGGGAAACCATTTGACCTAAAGGCTGACAAGTCCCCAGGATCCTAGGGTCTTAAAGGAAGTGGCTACACAGAAAATAGATACATTGGTTATAATCTCTCAAGATTCCTTAGACTTTGGAAAGGGCCCAGCAGATTGGAAAATAGCTAATGTAACACCTTTATTCAAGGAAGGAGGGAGATGGAAAGCAGGAAATTATAGGCCAGTTAGCCTAACATCTGTCATAGGGAAAGTGCTAAAGTCCATTATTCAGGAGGTTATAGCAGGATAATTCAAAAACCATAATTTGATCAGGTAGAGCCAACCTGGGTTTATGAATGGGAAATCATGTTTAATTAATCTGTTAGAGTTTTTTTGATGAAGTAACATTCAAGGTGGATAAAGGGGAACCTGTAGATGTAGTGTACTTGGGTTTCCAAAAGGCATTTGGGAAGGTACCACATCAAAGGTTACTGCACAAGACAAGAACACATGGTGTAGGGGGGTAACATATAAGTACGAATAAAGGACTGGCTAGCTAACAGGACGCAGCAAATAGGAGTAAATGGGTCTTTTTCAGTTTGGCAAGCTGTAACTAGTAGAGAGCCACAGAGATCAGTGCTAGGGCCTCACCTATTTACAAACTATACCAATGACCTGGATGAAGAGACTGAATGTATGGTAGCTAAATTTGCTGATGACACCAAGATAGGTAGAAAAGTAAGTTGTCAAGAGGAGGTAGAGAGTCTGCAAAGGGCTATAGACAAGTTAAGTGAGTGGACAAAAGTTTGTCAGACATAGCATAATGTGGGTAAATATGAAGTTGTCCACTTTGGCAAGAAGAATAGAAAAGCAGAATATTATTTAAATGGAGAGAGACTGCAGAACTCAGCGGTACAGAGGGATTTAGGTATCCTGATGCATGAGTCACGTAAAGTTAGTATGCAGGTACAGCATGTGATTAGGAAGGCAAATGGAATGTTGGTCTTTATTGCAAGAGTAATGGAATATTATAGTTGGCAAGTTTTACTGCAGCTGTGCAGGGCCTTGGTAAGACCACATCTCGAGTGTGGTATGCAGTCTTTTTCTCCTTACTTAAAAAAATATAATTGAGTTAGAAGCAGTTCAGAGAAGGTTCACTCGACTCATTCCTGGAATGAGGGGCTTACCTTATGAAGAAAGGTTGAACAGGTTGGGTCTATACCCACTGGAGTTTAGAAGCATGAGAGGTGATCTTAATGAAAGAGAAAAGATCCTGAGGGGACTTGATAGGGTAGATACCGGGAGGATGTTTTCTCTTGTGGGAGAGACTAAAATTCCAGGCCATAGTTTAAAAATAAGGGGTCTCCCTTTTAAGACAGAGATGAGGAGAAACATTTTCTCCCAATGAGTCATTGGGGTGTGGAATTCTCTTCCCCAGAAAGTAGTGGAGGCTGGGTCATTGAATTTATTCAAGGGGTGAGTTAGATTTTTGTTAGGCAAGGGAGTCAGGGGTTAGGTGGGGGCAGATAGGAAAGTGGAATTGAGATCGCAGCCAGATCAGCCATGATCGTATTGAGTAGTGGAACAGACTCGAAGAGCCAAAGGGCCTACCCCTGCTCCTATGTTCCTATATCCTCTGTGCTGTATATCCTATGTGATTCTATGTTAGAGCCAAGGCCCTCGTCCACTGTCTCAGGTGGATGTAAAAGATCCCACAGCCACTATTCTCGAAGAGGAACAGGGGAGGACTCCCCAGTGTCCCGGCCAATATCCATCCCTCAATCAACATTACTACATATGAGTATATGATCCAGTCATTAGCACTTTGCTGCTGTGGGATCTTGCTGTGCAAACTGGCTGCTACATTTCCGATGGTACAGCAGTGACCATGCTTGAGAAGTACTTCATGGGCTGTAAAGCACTGGGTGAAAGCTGATGCGGAAATGTACATTTTCATCTCTCGTTCAAGCCCATTGGCAATTTTGACTTGTGACTCCATTTGAAAAGTATGTTGTAATAGATTTGTTTTCAGGATGGTGGGATGTCTGTTGTAACTGAAGCCTGAAGGCTGCTCACTGACAGAAGACTCTCTCAAATAATTCGGCAGGGCTGATATGCCTGGGAGGGAGTTGGCAGGGTGGTGGGGGAAGAGGTGACACAGAGTCCTGTCTAATATAGCTGACAGCTTCTGACGGATATATTACCACATTCAATCACCCCAGGGTCCACATCTCCACAAGTAACTAACATTACACAACTAAAAGGGGCAATGTCACCTCGCGCGTCGTTTAACAACCTCTTAAGAAGCGCTTGCGTGCTAGTTTTGTTAGCAGGATTTCAGTCACCGTGCTGTGTACCCCCTCGAACTATGAAGCCCCTAGCTGTACAATTCCACAGCCCCTATTTCGTAGAACAGCAGGGGAGCTCTCCTCAATGTTATGGGTCAAGATTTATCCCTCACTAACATCAAATTATCCAGTCATTATCACGTTGCTGTTTGTGGGATCTTGCTGTGCACAGATTGGCTGCGGCATTGACTGACATTGCAATACTTAACCACATTATAAAATTAATTCATTGTCTGTAAAGCACTCTGGGATGTCCTGAGGTCACAAAAGGCGCTACAGAAATGTAAGATTTTTTTTATTTTCAACCCCAGTCTGCCTTCCCCAGAGGTCAGGCCAAGAGGTGTCGCAGGATGCCACAACAGCAAGGTGACAATGACTTAAACCATTTTTTCTCCTCAAATCCATCCCCTCTCCCACCCAAATCTGCTATTGTCACTGCCACTTCCTCAAATCTCCATCCTTGGCTTCTCTGCCTTGAGCGAGGGGAGAGCGGTGAAAAGCCGGAGAGGGTTAGGGAGGGAACTACAGAACTCAGGGCTAGGGCAGCTTAAGGCAGCACTTCCAGCACTGTCTGTAATCTCCCTCAGCTCTACAACACTCCGAGATCCCGGTGCCCCACCAATTACTGCCTCTTGAGCATCCCTGATTTCCATCGCTCCACCAGCTCTGCTTTCAGCCACCTGGGTCCTAAGCTCTAGAATTCCTTCCCTAAGCCTCTCTGCCTCTCTCTCCTCCCTTAAGCCACTCCTTAAAGCCTACTATTTTGAGCTGAAATAATATTGTCTTTGTGGTTCAGGGTCAAATTTTGCTTGAAAACGCTCTTGCGAAGCACTTTGGGATGTTTTACTATGTTAAAGGTGCTATATAAATGCCCACTGTTGTTGAATGGAGGGTTGAAATGATCACACATAGAATAACAGGTTTCCAGTTGTGAGTTTGTTGGGCTCTCGTTGCTGTAAAACACAGCGACATTAACTCTCATGAACTGCCTATGTTCAAAGTAAAATGAACAGCCCCATGCTGATTTCGACGAGTTTATGTGGAACATCCAAGAAGCAGCTCTCAAGTGATACAGAATCTCTCAAACCCATCGATGAATTAGTCAAACACCGTCCCCCAGGCCAGCCCTTTGCATTTTCCACTGCTGCTGTGCGTAGCCCAAAGGTAGCCAATGATACCCTGCACCTTTGACACTCATCAGCTACTGTCTCGTGTTTTACCCTGTGGCTCCCACAGTTGAAGCTGCTGAATGAGATCAGTGTCAAAAGAGGCCGCCTGATTGGCTGGCTTCAAAACCCACGCTCACCACCATTTACTGGGGGCACCTTTGGTCTGTCTCCAGAGTAACTTAAAACCAACAAGAGATATGGGGATAGTGCAGGGAAATGGCAGTGAGGTGAAGATCAGTCATGATCTAATTGAATGGCGGAGGAGGCTCAAGGGGCCAAATGGCCTATTTCCTATGTAACCTATTTTACCCCTTCAATCTCCCCCACCTCTTGCAGGGGGATGGGTCTTCTCTCCTGCCCCACAACCACCCACTTCCTCATCCAATTGCCTGGCCTTAGTGTGCAAGTCAGCAGAACTGTTCACCTCAGGAATTCACTGCAGCCTGATTCTCATCATGTTCACACTCACTCACTCACACTCACTCACTCTCACTCACTCTCTCACACATATACACATACTCACTCACTCTCTAATACGCACACACTTACCAATGCACACACACACACACACACACACACACACATGCACGCACACATACACATTCTCTCACACTCACACATGCGCAGAGGCTAGAAATCCTCAGGTAAGTAACTCAACTCCTGACTCCCCAAAGCCTGTCCACCATCTACAAGGCACTGGTCAGGAGTGTGATGGAATATTCCCCACTTGCCTGTACGAGTGCAGCTCCAACAACACTTGTTTGACACCATCCAGGACAAAGCAACCCACTTGATTAGCATCCCATCTACAAACATTCAGTCCCTCCACCACTGACTCACAGTAGCAGCAGTGTGTACCATCTACAAGATGCACTGCAGGAACTCACCAAGGCTTCTTAGACAGCACCTTCCAAACCCATGGCCACTACCATCTAGAAGGACAAGGGCAATAGACAGATGGGAACACAACCACCTGGAAGATCCCCTAGAAGCCACTCACCATCCTGACTTGGAAATATATCACCGTTCTTTAACTGTCTCTGGGTCAAAATCTGGAACTCCCCCCCTAACAGCACTGTGGGTGTACCTACACCACATGGACTGCAGCGGTTCAAGAAGGCAGCTCAGCACCACTTTCTCAACGGCAGTTAGATATGGGCAATAAATGCTGGCCCAGCCAGTGAAGCCCACATCCTATGAATGAATTTTAAGAAAACACTTGCACCCACACACACAGACTGTCATGTACTTCACTCCCTCACGCACTCTCACCCTCACACACACTCATTAAAATGTTCACACACACACACACATACACATTCTCACACACATGCAGACACATATTTAAAATACAGCTGTCAGTTAAAACTAGTTCCTCTCAAGCGAACACTAAATTCCTGGAGTAGATTTGCGCAGTTTGCTGCTGTCTCTGACACAGATGGACTGTTGTGTTGCTTTTTTAAAACCTCGCTTTCAGAACCAACCGCATCTGAGTCTGCAACTGGGAGTTTGCAGCCTGTATCTGAACCTGTTATTGTGTTTGCCAGGCAGACACAGTCACAGTCCATGTATCTGTGTAAAAGAAATTGCAGCTGCTACACCGTCTGCTTGAATGAGGCTGTTAGATGGTAGGTGGGGGGTGAGAGGGGATGGAGGAGCTCAAGTACAAAATCAGGATTGCCAGGAACCAGCAGTGCAAGATCAGGTGGAGGCCATTTGGCCCCTCTAGCTTGTTCCACCATTCAATGAAATCATTGAATCGTTGATCTGCAATTCACCCAACTCCACCAAACTTAAATTTTTCTAACACTTTCCTGAGCTCAGAGTGTCCCAATGTGCTTTCCGACAAATGGAAGTTCCTTTCAAGTGTAATCGCTGTTGTGATGTAGGAAATGTGACAGTCAGTTTGTGCACAGCAAACTCCCACATGCAGCAATGCGACAATGACCAGACAATTTGTTTTTGTCCTGTTGACTGGATAAATATCTGCCAGGACACTGGGGGGGGTAATGAGGCTGCTGTTCCTCAAAGTAGCACCGCGAGATGACAGAGGAGATGGCGCCTCAGTTTAATGTCCCGCCTGAAAGACAGCACCTCCAACAGTGCGGGACTCCTTCAGTACTGCATTGGAAGGTGTCAGCCTGAATTTTGTACTCAACCTTATGAATGATTCCTGAGATCCAATGGCTGCAGAAAACAGAGACGCAAAACAGTTCAGAAAATAAGCCTGAGAAGGGTGAGGAGGAGAGATGGGAGGGCTGTAGACAATCTCAGAACCCTGTATAATAGGATGTTCCAATAATACGTGTTCCTCATTCTAATAGTGTGCATTCCATAAACAAGCAATATCCTGTGTTGACAAGCCATTACTAAGGAGTTGCTCACTCTCCCACATACAGTGGGCTGGGGTCGAATTAAATTACAACATTCAAAGTCTCGGGCAACTCACACACTAAATCCGGCTCTCACTTATCTTTTAACCCTCTCCCTGCCATATCACTACGTCACTTATTGAGTCCACCCCTGCCTGACCCACCCCCACTGCCCCTCTCCTCTCCACAAGGTGCTGCATCTCACTAGTGTGTGGCTGGTCCCACCACTTTGATACCCTCAACCGAATGCAGGCTATGCAGCCAAGGAGAGGGTGTCACAGCCAAAACTGACCTTGCCCCCGTTGGACAGCCATGTACTCTGATCCAGCAGTGAGATGGAACTGGATCGAAATTCGGAACATAATGGTCGATCCTGGTTGGAGAATCTAGAAAGCCTGGTCACAGTCTCTAGAAACGGGGTTGGCTGTGAGGGATAGGCCAGAAAATTAAAGGTCGGTCTGTCTGACTTTGGTGGTGGGCAAATTATTGAAAACAATTCTGAGAGACAGGATAAACTGTCACTTAGAAAGGCACAGAGTGATCAGGGACAGTCAATGTGGTTTTGTCCAGGGAAGATTGTGTCTTACTAACTTAGTCGAATTTTTTGAGGAAGTAACAAGGAGGGTGGATGAGGGTAGTGCAGTGGAGGTTGTCTACACGGATTTCATAAGGCATTTGACAAGGTCCCACATGGCAGACTGCTCAGGAACGTGAGATCTCATGGGACACAGGAGAAGGTGGCGAGTTGGATCCAAAATTGGCTCAGTCACAGGAAACAAAATGTAATGGTCAATGGATGTTTTTGCGAATGGAAAACTGTTTCCAGTGGTGTTCCACAAGACTCAGTGTTGGGGTCCTTGTTTGCTGTATATATTAATGCTTTAGACTTAAACGTGGAAAGCCGACTGAGAAATTTGCAGGTGACACAAAAAATGCCCATATAGTTGATAGTGAAGAGGATAGCTGTCGATTCCAGAATGATATCAATGGCTTGGTTGAATGGGCGGAGAAATGGCTAATGGGATTCAATCTGGAAAAGTGTGAGGGAATACATTTAGGGAAGGCAAACAAGGCAAGGGAATACTCAGTAAATGGGAAGTTATTGAGAGGGGTTCAGGAAGTGAGAGACCTTGGAGTGCATGTCCATAGGTCCTTGAAGGTAGCAGGACAGGTGGACAAGCTGGTCAAGAAAAGATATGGAATGCTTTCCTTTATTGGGCAAGATATTGAATACAAAAGCAGGAATGTAATGATGGAACTGTATAAAATGCTGGTTAGGCCACAGCTTGAATTTTGTGTACTGTTCTGGTCACCACATTACAGGAAGGACATAATTGCTCTCTCTCTCTCTCGAGAGAGAGAGAGCAGAGGAGGTTCACAAGAAGGTTGCCAAGGCTTGAAAATTGCAGCTATGAGGAGAGATTGGCCAGGCTGGGGTTGTTTTCACTAGAACAGAGGAGGCGGACAGGTGACATAATTGAAGTGTGCCAAATTATTAGAGGCCTGGATAGGGTAGACAGGAAAGACCTGTTTCCTCTAGCTGAGGAGTCAATTACTAAGGAACATAGATTCAAGGTGATTGATAGAAGGATTAGAGGGAACATGAGGAAAACCTGTTTCATCCAGAGGATGGTGGGTGTCTGGAATTCACGGCGTAAGTCGGTAGTTAAGGCTGAAACAACCAACTCATTTAAAAGGTACCTGGATCTGCATCTGAAGCGCTGTAACCTGCGAGGCCACGGACCGGGGGGCTGGGAAGTGGGATTAAAACGAGCGGCTTGTTTCTTTATTCTCTTTTTGGCCGACGCAGACACGATGGGCAGAATGGCCTCTTTCTGCACTGTAACATTTCTATGGACTACTTGGGGCTGAAATGAGAAGAAATTTCTTCACTCAGACGGTCGGAATTCTCTGACCAGAGAGCATGGATACTCAGTCATATTTTTTATTCTTCCATATGATGCAGGTGTTGTTTGTTGCCTGTCCCTTACTGCCTTTGAGAAGGTGGTAGTGAGCCGCTTTCTCGATCATGAAATATGTTCAAGACGGAGGCCGATAGATTTTTGGATACTTAAAGGAATCAAGGGATATCAGGATAGTGTGGGCAAGTGGAGATAATGTAGAAGATGGGCCAGATTCTTACTGAATAGTGCAGAGGGCTCGAGGGGTTCTCTGTCCTCCTCCTGCTCCTGTTTCTTATGTTCTTATGGTACCCCTGGCCGTTGGTTCATTCTGCGAGCCATGTATCGCTCAACTGTCACCCTCGCCTCCCATGGAAGTTACAGCCGGAAACAGGACATTCAGCCCAAATTGGCTATCCCAGTGCTTATGCTCCACACAAGACTCCTCCCACATTATCTAGCAACAAGCACCGGCACTTATATAGCTCCTTTAACTCAGTAAAACATCTTCACACGAGCATCTAATGCCTTTTAGGGAAGGAAATCTGCAGTCCTTACCTGGTCTGGCCTACATATGACTCCGGACCCACAGCCAAGCGGTTGACTCTTAAAATGCCCCTTGAACAAGGGCAATTAGGGATGGGCAATAAATACTGGCCTAGCCAGCGACACCCACATTCCATGGATGAATAGAAAAATATTCTGACAAAATCTTACACCGAGCCAGATCAGGAGGTTTTCGGGCAGGTGAGCAAAGATTTGGTCAAAGAAGCAAGACTTAAGGAGTGTCATAACAGAGGGGAGTGAGGCAGAGAGACGGAATGGATCAGGGAGGGAATTCCAGAGCTTAGGTGAAGGACCGACCATTAAGGGTGGGGCAATTAAAATCATGGGATGGGCAAGAAGCCAGAATTGGGGGAGGGCAGAGATCTCAGAGATTTGTGAGGCTGAAGGAGGCTCCAAAGGTTATTGAGGGAGGGAGGTTGTGGGGGAAGAGGCCATGGAGGGATTTGAACACGAGGATAAGAAGGTATTGCCACACCAAGAGCCAATGTGGTTCAGCAAGCGCAGGGGTGATGGGTGAATACGACTTGGTCTGTGTTAGGATATGGGGCAGCAGAGTTTTGGGTAGCCAGGGTTCTGCACTCGAATTACAGGCCAAGTAAAGGAGTTTGTTCTGGCTCCCTTGTTGGAATTATTAATGACTATCCCATATTTGTCACCCCCGAGTTATGTCGTGTTCAGAGTTTGGATGCTCATATCAATTGTACCTGAAAAAGGAAAATTTACAGGCCTATGTAGAAAGAGCAGTGGGTTGAATTGATAACCCTTTCCAAGGGCTGGCATAGGATGAATGGGCTGAATGGTCTCCTTTCATGCTGAAAGGTTTGATGATTTCTGTCTCTAATGCTGCTAAGTTTGGCGTTATGTACAGTTCCTAAATGTGTGTCTCCTAGACACCAGGGAAAGATAACTCACCATGACTGAACCAGTGAAGCCTCCCCACAGAATCCAGTCCTGACCCCTACAACCTGACAGACATTAATATAACCCTGGCACCACTCAAATGCTTCCTGTAAGAGCAGTCTATTAGGACAGAGCTGGTCTATAATTAAAGGATCACCCTCAGAGCTCCTCTATCTATACACAGACAGAACCCTTTCTCTCAGACATGCCAGTTAGTCTCCGGCCCAATACTCTCTAGTCTCCATATTATTAAAAAGTTATAGAAGCAACAAAAATAGATTTACAAGGATGATACCAAAACTGGGAGGATATATTTAACAGGAAAGCTTGAACAGGCTGGGGCTCTTCTCTCTAGAAAAGAGAAGGTTAAGGGTTTGACCTGACAGAGGTCTTCAAAATTATTTTTAAAATGGAAAATAAATATGATGCTTCCTCTTATGGGGGAGACCAGAAATAGGGACCATAAATATATGTAAAGATAGTCTCTAATAAATCCAATAGGGAATTGGGGAGAGTGTGGAACTTGCTACCACAGGGAGTGGTGGAGGTGAATGGTACAGATGCATTTAAGGGGAAGCTGGATAAACACACGATGGAGAAAGGAATAGAGGGATGCGTTGATAGGGTGAGATGAAGGGGGGGGGGTGGGTGGTGGGGAGGGAGGAGGCTCCTGCGCAGCATAAACACCAGCACAGGCCAGCTGGGCCGAATGGCCTGTTTCTGTGCTGTACATGCTATGTAATTCTGTGTAACCCGCTGTACACGATTCACAACAAGGGCTGGATTTTACACTTCCTCACTGGAGGGTTTGAAGGTGGGTGGGCTCATAGAATCCAGTGTGTAGCCTTCTCGCTGCCCACGTACCCACACCAACCGGTGTGGCATTTCACGGGTGGGTGGGGGGGGGGTGAGGTGGAGGCCTCGGGAAGTGCGCCCACCATTGGGTCAGTTGATGGTCACTAAGGGGCCTCATCCCACCCCTGCCACTATTTTACCCAGCGGACGGGGGTGGGGGTGTGGGGGGGGTGGGGGAGCCAAGACCCAGATGAGAAGACCGCAGCTTCAGCTGCACGCGCTGGTGTCAGGCAGGTGTGCGGCAGGGTTGGGGGGTGGGGGAAGGTGGACATCCCTTTGCAGGCTCTCTTTGCCCTTCAGAGACCCACCCACCCTCCTCCCCCCCAAAAGATCACACGTCTCCTCTTACCCCCGCTCCCCACCGGCCTCTCAAACCCGGCCCACCCCACCCTGGCCTGCCAGCCCGATCCCAGTAAAATGCTCTCCACTTCCCTTGGCCCCTGGCTCCAGTGCCAGTCACCACTGGGGACTGCCTGGCACCACACCCGCCTGGCACTGGCGGGGACACAGCGTTGGCAGTCATCCAACTGGCTGGCAGCTCACGAAGGAGGGATTTCCTGTCCTTTCAATGACAGCAGGGCAGCTGACCTTCTCCTGGGCAGACACCCCACCAATTTTCAGCTGGGGGAGGGGCGGGGAGGGGGTGCTAGCGGGGAGGTGGGGGGTGGGACCACAGCGCCCGGTAAAATCCAACCCCAAGGTCTGCAACTCAGCAACTTTTTTTGGAGCATGCATCCCTTGGATGAGGGTGGTGGAAGGAGAATTAACTCCCTTTATCTTAATGGTGCGATACTGACAAATGCAGTGGGACAAAGGGACCTTGGAACGCATGTCCACAGGTCCCTGAAGCTGGGCGGGTTATAAGGTGGTCAGAAAGTTATCCGGGACATTTTCTCTTTATCAGCCGAGACACAGGATATAAGAGCGAGGAGGTTATGAGAAATTATCGTGAGGAATGAGGAAATGACAGCGACATTCAACAAATACTCTGAGTCACAGTGGAGGACTCAAGTTTCACACCAGAAATAAAGGATAACCTAAGGGCTAAAAATAGTGAGAGAATTAAGGAAATTAATATCAGCAGAAAAAAAAAAGTATTGGAGAAACTTAAGGGACTAAAATCCGACAAATCCCCAGGACCTGATGGTCCACATCCTTGAGTTCTGAAAGAGGTAACTGCAGAGATAGTGGGTGTGCCAACTATGATTTTCCAAAATTCCCTAGATTCGGGAATACTCCCAGCCGATTGGAAATTAGCTAATGTGGGACCACTTTTCAAGAAAGAAGGGAGTGAGGAAACAGGGAACTCCAGGCCTGGAAGCCTGGCTACAGTCATCAGGAAAATGCTGGAATCTATTATTAAGGAAATAAAGATGGGTAGGAAGTTCAAATCTCTACTCCAGGACTTAACCATAAGAATCAAAAACCTGACACTCTAGTGTGGCAGTGAGGGAGTGCTATATTGTCGGAGGTGCTGTCTTTTGGATCAGATGTTAAACTAAAGCCCGGTCTGCCTTCTCAAGCGGATGTAAAAGATCCCACGGCACTACTTTTGGAGAAAAGCATGGGTGTTCTCCTGGCAATATTTACCCCTAAATCAACATCATAAAAAAATACATTAGCCAGTCTTTGTGGGGCCTTGCTGTGTGTAAATTGGCTTTTGCATTTTTTTCATGGAATGTGCACATCACTGGAAAGGCCAGCATTTGTTGCCAGTCCCTTACTGCTCCTGAGAAGGTGGTAGCAAGCCTCCCTCTTGGATCACTGCGGTCCATTTAGTGCAGCTACGCCCACAGTGCTAGCAGATAGTACAACAGAGCAGCCAGGTCACTTCGGAGGCGCAGTTAAGAGTCAACCACATGGACATTGATGTGGGTGTGGAGTCACATGTAGGCCAGACCATGTAAGGATGGCAGTTTTCCTTCTCTAGAGGACATTAGTGAGCCAGATGGGATTCGAAAACAATTATTCCATGGTGAATTTTACTGAGACTTGCATCCAATTCCAGATTTGTATTATTAATTGAATTTAAATTAATTGGTTGCTGTGGTGGGATTATGAACTTACGTCCCCAGGGTATCTGCACGAAGCCAGTGACATTACCCCTACCCCACTGTCTCCCCACACACTTTCCCCACTAGGAAAATGACCACACTTCAAAAGTACTTCATTGGTTGTTAAGCACTTTGAGACGTCAAATGGTCGTGAAAGGTGCTATATAAATGCAAGTCTTTCCTTCCTTACCTCCATTAAGCAAACCAATGTTTTTTCATACTGCTGTGGCTTCCTCACTTGCAGCAGTTGCCATGGAGATTAATTTTTCATTCTGGGGTAAACGTTGAGAGTTGGTAACCCTAAATTCCATGGCAGTACTGGGCGCGGGGATTGGGGGGGGGCGGGGGGGGGAGTAGGAGAGATCTCCCTGTGATGTCCAGCATAGCCAAAATGTATCCCCCAACTAGCACAACGATAAACTGATTAGGAATTGACTTTATTGCTTCATTTATCTCTGTGGGATATTGCTGTGCATCAATTGGCTGCTGCCTTTGGCTTCAGTGACTACACGTTAAAGGGGTGATCCGCCTTAGTGCATTGTGACGTTCGGTGCATGTCAAAGAAAGAAAGAACGTGCATTTACATAGCGCCTTTCGCAACGTTAAGAGATCCAAAAGTGCTTCACAGTTGATAAGTACTTTGTGAATGTGGTTACCGTTCATAGAATCACAGAACATTTACAATGCAGGAGGCCGCTCAGTCCATCTTGCCCGTGTCGGTCAACGCACAGCTACCCCAGCCTAATCCTAGCTTCCTGCACTAGGTGTGTCACCCGGCAGGCCACAGTTCTTCAAGTAGAAATCCAAGTAGTGTAGGAAATGTGGCAGCCAATTTCACCTGAACGTGACCCTTGTCCAAAAGGTATAATGCCGGGGAGCTGCCTGACTGCAGGCAGCACTATGGGATAATCAGCCTTACCTGTCGGAGTCTGTGGAGTTTAGAAGAATGAGAGGTGTTCTCGTTTAAAAGTATAAAATTCATAGCGGGCTTGATAAGATCTGTGCTGAGAGGTTGTTCTCCCCAGACTGGAGAATCTAGAACACAGGATCCCAGTTTCAGACTGAGGGATCAGCCAGTTCAGGCCAAGATGAGGAGAAGTTTCTTCACTTTCCTGGTGGTGAACCTTTGGAATTCTCTACCCTGAAGAGCTGGGGATACCCAGTCATTGAGTATATTCAAGACTGAGGCCGATAGATTTACGTTTACTAACGGAATTAAGGGATATGGGATAGTGCAGGGAAAGTGGAGTTCAAGCGGAAGATCAGCCCTGATCTTAATGAATAAGGAGCAGGTTCGAAGAGCCAAATTTCTTATATTCTTAATATTGCTGAAAAAAGAGACACCACCAGCACTGATGCGTCCTCCATGGCAATGCCTCTACCAATCAGAGTCCACTTGGCAACCAATCAGCATTCTCTTCGCATATAGTATAAATTGTTGTTTTCTCCTTATATTGGTATTCCTGCGAAGTGTCCTGAAGAGTCCAAACAAAAAGCTTCAACATGTCTCAGGCAGTGGTATTGTCACTGGGCTAGTATTCCAGAGAGACCCAGGGTAATTCTCTGGGGACCCTGGTTTAAATCCCACCACGGCAGATGGTGAAAATAGAATTCATTAAAAATCTGATGACACAATGAAACCATTGCCAATTGTTACTAAAAACCATCTGGTTCGCTAATGTCGCTTAGGGAAGGAAATCTGCTGTCCTTACCTGTGACTCCAGGCCCACAGCAATGTGGCTGACTCTTAAATACCCTCTGAGCAAGGGCAATTAGGGATGGACAGAAAATGATGGGATGCCCACATCCCATCAACAAATTTAAAAAAAAACTCAAGTTCTGTACAAACAAATGAATATATTCTTATTCCATTCCTTGCCTCTTCAAGCCCTCTGAAGTGATGATTAATCAGAGTAGCTAGGAATAGGCAAAAATGCAACTCGCCAGCATGGACAAGAGCAAGGCTGAGGTCAATGTCAGGGTTACCTACAATGTGTCACTTGCAATCCAATAGCCCACTAGCGTTATCTTTCACATGGGCCAGGTCCAACTCGTGCAGCTCAATGTACCCCAAGGAAAAAGGGTGAAACACACTGGAGGGAGGATGGAAAGCGGGGGTTTTATTTGGCCTCAGGATTGATTTGCCCAAGGTGATTTAAATGTCTCACTGCAAGTGCGACACACAGTTATTATTTAATCTCGAGAATCAACCAAAGTCACAGCAGAGTCAATTGGAACCCCAGCTCTAATGTGATTGACAGCAGCCGGGAGGCTGTAAATATTGGATTCTCTTTGAGCCTCGTCCCCACCATCCCCCTCTCCCCCAGCAACGAGGCCCTACATGTAAATTATTCTTAACTTATAAGGATAATTACCTGGTGCCTGGGAACATCTTTGGAGAGCTGGGTGTTATGCAAATAAACTGCGTGAATAATTTAAATTTCCAAGGGGTCCCTGGGAGTCAGTGCTGACAAGACGCCCAAGGGAGTGCCTGCTTTCTCCCCCATCACACAATTACTTCAAGTTTCTGCCTGATTATTGATGCACATCAGCACCAGCCTCCTGTCACCTTTGACCTTGTTTGCAAGACAACATGTTCATGCAACTGGCAGCCTGAAATAATTGTCTCATTAAGAATAAAAGGGACCACGGTTGGTTAAGAATAGCTGTATGTGCGATTATTCTGTAATGTTTGAGTAGCTAGTTGTGTGCATACACCTGAAGAGGGAGGGACGAGTCTTTGGCCTCAGTATTCACTGTCTTTCCCATCTACCACCTTCAACATTCACTCCCCCCCACCACCGACGCACAGTAGCAGCAGTGTGTACCATCTACAAGATGCACTGCAGGAACTCACCAAGGCTCCTTGGACAGCACCTTCCAAACCCACGGCCACTACCATCTAGAAGGACAAGGGCAGCAGATACATGGGAACACCACCACCTGGAGGTCCCCTCCAAGCCAATCAGCATCTTGACCTGGAACTATACCACTGTTCCTTCACTGTCGCTGGGTCAAAATCCTGGAACTCCATTCTTAAGAGCACTCCGAGTGTACTGACTACGGGGAGGCAATGGCGAAGTGGTATTGTCACTTGACTAGTAATACAGGGACCCAGGGTAATGCTCTGGGGACCCGGCTTCGAAAGGCAGCACAGCAGATGGTGAAATTTGAATTCAATAAAATGAGCATTAAACCATTGTCAATCATTGTAAATACACATCAGGCTCATTAATGCCCTTGAGGGAAGGAAATCATGGCCTACATGTGACTCCTGACCCACCACAATATGGCCAACCCTTAAGCAACTAGCAAGCCGCTCAGCTGTATCAAGCCACTAAAAAGCCTCAAAGGAATGGAACCGGATGGACCAGCCGGCATCGACCTAGGCTCCAGAAATGACAACAATAAATTCAGCCCTGTTGATCCTGCAAAGCCCCTCTTATTAACATCTGGGAGCTAGTCTCAAAATTGGGAGAGCTGTCTCACAGACCAGTCAAGCAACAGCCTGACATAGTCATCCTCACGGAATCATACCTCACAGATAAAGCCCCAGATATCACCATCCCTGGGTGTGTCCTGTCCCACTGGCAGGACAGACCTAGCAGAGGTGTACAGTCGGGAGGGAGTTGCCCTGGGAAGCCTCAACATTGATTCCAGACCCCATGAAGTCTCATGGCATGAGGTCAAACATGGGCAAGAAAACCTCTTGCTCATTTTTTTTTTAATTCATTCATGGGATGTGGGCTTCGCTGGCTAGACCAGCATTTATTGCCCATCCCTAAATGCCCTTGAGAAGGTGGAGGTGAGCTGCCTTCTTGAACCACTGCAGTCCATGTGGTGTAGGTACACCCACAGTGCTGTTAGGGAGGGAGTTCCAGAATTTTGACCCAGCAACAGTGAAGGAACGGCAATATATTTCCAAGTCAGGATGGTGAGTGACTTGGAGGGGAACTTGGAGGTGGTGGTGTTTCCATGTGTCTGCTGCCCTTATCCTACTACTAGATGGTAGTGGTCATGAGTCTGAAAGGTGGATTACCATATACCACCCTCCTTCAACTGATGAATCAGAGCTCCGCCATGTTGAACATCACTTGGAGGAAACACATAGGGTGCCAAGGGTGCAGAATGTACTCTGGGTGGGGGACTTCAATGTCCATCACCAAGAGTGGCTCGGTAGCACCACTACTGACTGAGCTGGCCGAGTCCTAAAGAACATAGCTGCTAGACTTCATCTTCACTAACCTGCCTGCTGCAGATGCATCTGTCCATCACAATATCAGCGGGAGTGACCAGTACACAGTTCTTGTGGAAACAAAGTCGTGTGTTCATATTGAGATACCCTCCATCGTGATATGTGGCACTACCAACATGCTAAATGGGATAGATTTTGAACAGATCAAGCAACTCAAGACTGGGCAGCCATGAGTTGATGTGGGCCATCAGCAGCAGCAGAATTGTACTCAAACACAATCTGTAACCTCATGGCCAGGCATATAACCCACTCTATCATTACCATCAAGCCAGGGGATCAATCCTGGTTCAATGAAGAGTGCAGGAGGGCATGCCAGGTGCAGCACCAAGCATACCTAAAAATGAGGTGTCAACCTGGTGAAGCTACAATACAGGACTACTTGTGTGCCAAACATCATAAGAGCAAATGATAGACAGAGCTAAGCGATCCCACATTCAATGGATCAGACCTAAGCTCTGCAGTCATGCCACACCCAACCAAGAATGGTGGTGGACAATTAAGCAACTCAATGGAGGAGGAAGCTCCACAAATATCCCCATCCTCAATGATTGGGGAGCCCAACACATCAGTGCAAAAGATAAGGCTGAAGCACATGCTACAATCTTCAGCCAGAAATACTGATTGGATGATCCCTCTCGGCCTCCTCCGGAGGTTCCCAGTATCACAGATGCCAGTTTTCAGCCCATTTGATTCACTCCACATGATATGAAGAAACAGCTGAAGGCACTGGATACTGCAAAGGCTGTGGGCCCTGACAATATTCCGGCAGTAATAATGAAGACTTGTGCTCCAGAACTTGCCGCGCCTCTAGCCAAGCTGTTCCAGTACAGCTACAACACTGGCATCTACCCAGCTATATGGAAAATTCCCTAGGTATGCCCTGTACACAAAAAGCAGGACAAATCTATCCCAGGCAATCAACACCCATCAGCCTACTCTCAATCATCAGTAAAGTAATGGAAGGGGTCATCAACAGTGTTATCAAATGGCACTTGCTTAGCAATAACCTGCTCACTGACACTCAGTTTGGGTTCCGCCAGGGCCAATCGGCTCCTGGCCACATTACAGCCTTGGTTCAAACATGGACAAAAGAGCTGAACTCCCGAGGTGAGGTGAGAGTGACTGCCCTCGATATCAAGGCTGCTTTGACTGAATGTGGCATCAAGGAGCCCTAGCAAAACTTGAGTCAATGGGAATCAGGGGGAAAACTCTCTACTGGTTGGAGTCATACTGAGCGCATACAAAGATGGTTGTGGTTGTTGGAGGTCAGTTACCTCAGTTCCAGGACATCACTGCAGGAGTTCCTCAGGGTAGTGTCCTTGGCCCAACCATCTTCAGCTGCTTCATCAATGACCCTCCTTCCATTATAAGGTCAAAAATGGGGATGCTCACTGATGATTGCATAATGTTCAGCACCATTCACAACTCCTTAGATACTGAAGCAGTCCATGTCCAAATGCAGCAAGACCTGGACAATGTCCAGGCTTGGGCTGACAGCTGGCAAATAACATTCGTGCCACACAAGTGCCAGGTAATGACCATCTCCAACAAGAGAGAATCTAACCATCGCCCCTTGATGTTCAATGGCATTACCATCACTGAATCCCCTACTATCAACATCCTGGGGGTTACCATTGACCAGAAACTGAACTGGACTAGGCATATAAATACTGTGGCTACAAGAGCAGGTCAGAGGCTAGAAATCCTGCGACGAGTAACTCACCTCCTGACACTCCAAAGCCTATCCACCATCTACAAGGCACAAGTCAGGGGTGTGATGGAATACTCCCCACTTGCCTGGATGAGTGCAGCTCCTACAACACTAAAGAAGCTTGACACCATCCAAGACAAAGCAGCCCACTTGATTGGCACCACATCCACAAACATTCACTCCCTCCACCACCAACGCACAGTAGCAGCAGTGTGTACCATCTACAAGATGCACTGCAGCAACTCACCAAGGCTCTTTAGGGAACACCTTCCAAACCCTTGACTGCTGCCATCTAGAAGGATGAGGACAGCACACAAGTGGAAACACCACCACTTGGAAGTTCCCCTCCAAGCCACTCACCATCCTGACTTGGAAATATATCTCCGTACCTTCACTGTCACTGGGTCAAAATCCTCAATCTCCCTCCCTAACAGCACTGTGGGTGAATCTACACCACATGGACTGCAGGGGTTCAAGAAGGCAGCTCACCACCACCTTCTCAAGGGTAATTAGGGATGGGCAATAAAAGCTGGCCAGGTCAGCGATGCGCACATCCTAGGGGCAAATAGGAAAAAAGAAAGGTGAGGCGTTTGAACTCACTCCAGATGGTCTGAAGAGTGGACCCACAGTCCCAAATGGCATCCAACACAACCCTTACAGCCGGTTACTGCACCTCAAGGTGCTGGCTATGCAGCCCATGAAACAGAGATGTGATAGCTCCAATGGCTTCATAGCTCTAACGTCCTCCCATCTTGGAGGACTAGCATACCTATCACCTGGAATGAAGAGGATTATGCCCATGGAAGTAGTGTTTAAGTTGGATGTCTGTCTGTGAACCATTCCACTCCCTTAACACTGTTCATCAAGGGAAGAGAGTTATGATATATAAGCAATAAGGAAGCCTTGCTGCCTGACTGCTAATCCTTCCTGCATGTTGCCCAAATTTTTGTGAATTTGAACTCGGTTCTGGAATTAATAAGTTATTAACAGCAAGAGGAGCACAAAGACGACCTATTTTCATAAAAGCCCAACTGATTCACCACCGCCCCCTTGGGGAAGCAAATCTGCCATCCTCACCTGTCACTTAGAAAGTCATGGGCTGATCAGGGGCAGCCAGCATGGTTTTGGAAGGGGGAGATCGGGTCTTACTAACTGAATAGAATTTTTTGATGAAGTAACAAGCAGGATTGATCAGGACTACATGGATTTCAGTGAGGCATTTGACAAGGCCCCACATGGCAGACTGGTCAGGAACGTGAGATCCCAATGGGACACAGGGGAAGGTGGCGAGTTGGATCCAAAATTGGCTCAGTGACAGGAAGCAAAGTGTAATGGTTGATGGATGTTTTTGCAAATGGAAAATGATTTCCAATGGTGTTCCACAGGGCTCAGTGTTGGGGTCCTTGCTGTTTGTTGTCTATGTTAATGATTTAGACTTAAATGTGGAAGGCCTGATTGGGAAATTTGCAGATGACACAAAAATTGCCCATACAGTTGACAGTGAAGAGGTCGTCTCCAGAATGATATCAATGGTTTGGTTGAATGGGCGGAAAACTGGCAAATGGAATTCAATCCAGAACAGTGTGAGGTAATGCATTTGGGGAAGGCAAACAAAGCCAGGGAATATTCATTAAATGAGAGGATATTGAGAGGGGTTGAGGAAGTGAGAGACCTTGGAGAGCATGTCCACAGGTCCCTGAAGGTGGCAGGACAGATGGATAAGGTTGTAAAGAAAACATATGGAATGCTTTCCTTTATTGAATGAGATATTGAATACAAAAGCAGGGAAGTAATGATGGAACTGTATTAGGGTTAGGGCACAGCTGGTATTTTGTGTACAGTTCTGGTCACCACATTACAGGAAGGACATAGTTGCTCTGGAGAGAGTACAGAGAAGATTTACAAGAATGTTGCCAGGACTTGAAAATTTCAGCTATGATGAAAGATTGAATAGACTGTGGTTGTTTTCCTTAGAACAGAGGAGGCTGAGGGGTGACCTCATTAAGGCGTACAAAATTACGAGGGGCCTATATAGGGTAGGTAGGAGAGACTTGATTCCTCTAGCTGAGGGGGTCAGTTACCAGGGGACATAGATTTAAGGTGATTGGTAGAAGGATTTGAGGGAAAATGAGGAAAACCTTTTTCATCCAGAGGCTGGAATTCATGACCTAAGTTGGTGGTTGAGGCTGAAACGCTCAACTCATTTGAAAGGTACCTGGATCTGCATCTGAAGTTCTGTAACCTGCAAGGCCATGGATCAAAACAAAAAAACTGCGGATGCTGGAAATCCAAAACAAAAACAAAAACAGAATTACCTGGAAAAACTCAGCAGGTCTGGCAGCATCGGCGGAGAAGAAAAGAGTTGACGTTTCGAGTCCTCATGACCCTTCGACAGAACTTGAGTTCGAGTCCAAGAAAGAGTTGAAATATAAGCTGGTTTAAGGTGTGTGTGGGGGGGGGGGGGCGGAGAGAGAGAGAGAGAGAGAGAGAGGTGGAGGGGGGGGCGTGTGGTTGTAGGGACAAACAAGCAGTGATAGAAGCAGATCATCAAAAGATGTCAACAACAATGGTACAAAAGAACACGTGGGTGTTAAAGTTAAAGTTGGTGATATTATCTAAACGAATGTGCTAATTAAGAATGGATGGTGCTGGAAGGGGGTTTTGGAAAGGGGAGATCGGGTCTTACTAACTGAATAGAATTTTTTGATGAAGTAACAAGCAGGATTGATCAGGACTACATGGATTTCAGTGAGGCATTTGACAAGATCCCACATGGCAGACTGGTCAGGAACGTGAGATCCCAATGGGACACAGGGGAAGGTGACGAGTTGGATGGATCAGGTGCTGGAAAGTGGGATTAAAATGAGTGGCTAGTTTCTTTTTCATTTTTTTTTGGCCGGTACAGCCACTTTGGGCTGACTGGTCTCTTTCTGCACCATAGCTTTCCTATGTTTCTCCAGTTGTACCTGGTCTGTGTCTATATGTGACGCCAGTCACATGTGCTTGACTATTAACTGTTGACTGAAATGGTCACTCAGTTGCATCATAAGTATTTCAGGATAAAAGCACACCAACAATTCTTGCACAGATTGCAAATTTGCTCCTTCCAGCAATGGCTACACTTCAACTGCGCCTCATTGACTGCAAAGCACCTTGGGATGCCCTGAGCCTGCGACAGAAATAGTCTGTCTCTATGTATTTCCCTTTCTTCCCTCTTTGCTTCCTTCTTTCCCCAACAAGCCTTATGATTCAGGGGATTCGGGCAGGGCTGAGGGGCGGGGGTTAACCCAGCGCTCAACTGCTGACTGCCACTGGCAGCAGGCCTCTGGATGTTGAGAGAAGTCACTTCTCTTCCCGCACCGCAACACCAACTGCCCCACCCCCCCAACTACCCTGCTCGCCATGGCCAACTCTCAGGGCCTTGGCTCTCACACAACATGGCAGGCAGCCAAACAGAATGAGCAGCAGGCAGGAAGAGCAACAAGGGGACGAGGGTAGCGGGGAGGCGGGTGGCGAGGGAGGGGGGGGGGGGCAGAAATTGGAGTGAATGAAAAAAAAAGAGCATTCGCCAAAGAGGGACCATGCAGGTAATCCAATTAAACCTCCCTTCAATTAGACCCAGCGTTCAAACAGTTTCCCTCTTCACTAGAGGCTTGTGAACTCCTGCAGCCACTAATTACTTATAACTCCTTAACTATAATTAATGCTGCTGGGTTTGAAATGTCTGTTGAACGCAAGGAAATAAAAGGGGGCAGAGAGAGAGAGAGAGAGAGAGAGAGAGATGGTGGTTTCACTATAGGCCGATGATGCTATTGTAAAGAAACCTGAGATTGAAAACTCGGTGTTGGTTTGAAGACAAAATAATAGGAAAATATTCGAGCAATGCAGCTTTCAACCACAGCGAACAAGAGAATTTCACTTTTGGCTGTCCCTATCTCTCACCTCTGTTCATGCAATTATCCCATCAAAGCAGCTTAAAGCAGCAAACAAGGGCCAGATTGCAGCAGTAGGTATGCAGACAGAGTTTATTAGACAACGTAAATAAAAGGAATGTTTAGCTTTTTAGCTGCATATTCTGGGACTCAAAGGATCACCAAATCCCTTTCATATCGCTGTCTATCAGCAGCTTGCCTTTGTTCTTGCCTATTGTTAATCTTTCTCCTTTAATTAAATGTTTTTTTGGGAAAATACCAAGCCAGGACTGAACACTGAGCTCTGTGCGGCCCCTTCTCACTTGGCTTGGGGCCACTGATGCTAGCTGGGTTACGATGCCACACTCATTGTTCCATCTCCTTTCTCCGCACATGAGAAAGGAAGTACTGCGTTTCTCTAGCACCTTTTCCAATGTCCTAAAGCACTTTACAACCAATGAAGTGCTTCTTGACATATAGCTGCCATTGTAACGTAGGAGACATGGTAATTAAGTTATAGATCGCTCCCACAAACAGCAGTGTAATAAAGAACAGATAAAAAGGTTTTAAGGATAGTAGTTTTAAGGATAAATGTCTTTGTAACAGAAGAAACTTAATGCTCAACTTCGAGATAGTGTCCTGGGACTTTTCACACCCGCATGCGAGAGCTGACGGGGTTCAATATTTCATCTGAAAGACAGTGCAGCACTCCCTCGGTACCGAGCTGGAAATGTCGGCTTGCACTATGTGCTGAAGCCTCTGGAGTGGGATTTGAAACTAAAAACTTTCTGACTCAGAACCAAGACTGCTCCTGGCTGAGCCACAGCTGGACTACACGGAAGCTCTCTGAGTGAAGGTCAGCTGGTCATGAGGGTCTAATATTGCCACGTACAATTTTGACATCCACAGAAGTGCATTTACAGCAGCAATCTAGATAAGAATCAGAAGTACCCGCCTCCCTAATCAACAACAACAACTTCGATTTATATAGCACCTTTAACATAATAAATGTCCCAAATCAGTGAGCACAGGGATTGATGGCTGAACAGGACTCGGTGCCAGTAAAAGGACACAGGCAGCAGGGTCTTGGATGAACTGATGTTTACAGAGGATAGAATGTGGGAGACGGCCAGGAGCGCACTGCAATAGTCGAGTGTAGAAGCCACAAAGGCCTGGATGAGGCATTCGGCAGAGAGTGATCTGAGGCTGTGTGGAGTCAAGCCATGTGGCCGAGGTGAAAGTAGGCAGCCTCAGCGATGGCACAGGTATGTGGCTGTAATTTCATCTTGGGGTCAAATACGACACCAAGGTTGTGAACAAGGTTGTGTTCAGCCTCAGGCAGTTGCCAGGGAGAGGTTTGGAATCGGTGGCAAGGGAGCGATGTTTTGCCGGGAGGACCAAACACAACGGCTTCAGCCTCCCCAATATTTAACTGGAGGGAACTTGCGACCCATCCGGTACTGGATTTCAGATAAGCCGTCTGGTAATTTAGCCACAGCAGAAGAGTTGAGAGAGGTGGAGCTGTGTTACTGTCAGCGTCCATGGGGAAACGAACACTGTGTTTTCAGAGATAAAAGCAAAAAACTGAGGATGCTGGAAATCCAAAACAAAAACAGAAACAGAAATACCTGGAAAAACTCAGCAGGTCTGGCAGCATCGGCGGAGGAGAGCACAGGTGACGTTTCGAATCCTCATGACCCTTCGACAGAACAGACCCTTCTGTTGAAGGGTCATGAGGACTCGAAATGTCAACTCTTTTCTTCTCCACCGATGCTGCCAGACCTGCTGAGTTTTTCCAGGTATTTCTGTTTCAGACTGTGTTTTCAGAGTTTCTGACGATGTTGCTGAGGGGCAGGCGTGTAGAAGGTTCACTTGGCCATCTCCCGCTGCATTCTGAGTGTTCACCGGGGCTGCTACAGGTGAGTCAAGCCAGAAAGTATTCTCCCTTATCCAGAACAAGGGCGGACAATCTAAACAAATAGAGCCAGGCTGTTTAGAAGTGAAATCAGGAAGCACTGTAACAAAGTAAGGGGAGAGGAAATCCGGAACACTCTTGCCCACAACAAAAGCTGCTGATGCTCGGCATCGATTGGAACTTTCAAAAATGAGCTTTTTTTTTAATTGAATACCACACGATGAAAGATATGGAGAAAAAGACGGGTTGAGGGGCAGGTCAGTCATGATCAAACTAAATGGTAGAACAGGCTCGAAGGGCTGAATGGACTCTTCCTGTGCCTGTATCAGAGGGCTGCATCATATCACACACAATGCAACTCAAAGCAATGGGATGCGCAAAGATGCGAAAATAAGATTTTTATTGAACAAATAAAGGGAGCCCTAGACCAAAAGAACATGGGATTGTGGATGGGTTAACCTCACAACAGTAAACCTCATGGACAATTGGAGAGCTCATCTCTCCAGTAAACTCCACGTGTGCGTGTGATAGGACCCTTTTCCACAGGGAGCTAAGAGATATTCCCGCTAAAATTTATCCGTTGGACCCGGCCAGCTGTTTCTCAGTGTGCAGTTCCTTGAAACATTTTGGGACTGCCATGCATGTCCAGTGCTTATCACAGAGTGCGATAACTTCCAGACTGTAGCCCAACCACCCACCTGTGCGGCTCAGTGGGAAAACTGGAGACTTGTGATCAGGACCTGGGCCGACATTCCTGTTGCAGTACTGAGAGAATGCTGCTCTGGCTGAGGTACCGTCTTTCAGACAACACGTTAAACCTGTCTGTCTCTCAGACGGATGAAGAAGATCCCACGGCCACTACGGCCACTATTTTGACAAAGAACAGTGGGGGGGAGGGGGGTTTCTCCTCGGTGTCCTGGACGATGTTTATCCCTCAACCAACATCACACAAAAAAAAACAATTAAAGATCCTCGCACTTCCAGTTAAAAAAGAAGCCCTTTTAAGGGCAGAACTTTTGAAATGTAGGCAAGCACAGCAGCCAATTGGCATGCAGCAAGATCCCTCAGCAACAAAGTGGATGAATAACTAGTTTTTCTGCATTTTTTTGTGCTGTGTGGGTTAAGGGAGGGACTTTGGTTGGGGAGACTCACTGTTCCCCGTGGCCTAGCTTATTTTCATTATTTGTTTTCAGGGTGTTCCTGGCAAGGCTGGTGTTAATTGCCCATCCTTAGTTGGTCCTTGAGAGGGTGGCGGTGAGCCACCTTCTTGAGTTCCTGTCGTAGAGGTGCACCCGCAGGGAGGGCCTGTCTACGTTGGAATCCTTCCATCTCGGAGAGACGGTGGACACACAGCAAGCGACCCATCCGAGTGGAGGCACTACATGTGGTGCAGCTCTGCCACTGGCTGTGAAGGCCCTGTCACTGAGAGGCAGGTTCAGCCACGAGCGCTGCACTTGAAGCTGCCGAGTGACATTGTGGGTTGTTGTTTCCGGTGTTGGCGCCTGTTGCTAATAAGTCTGTTGTAGCCACTGGTCATCGTGGTGGTGCAAGGCCAGCTCACAGGAGGCATCGCCATTTCTCTCTTTTGACAGCGGGTGACTCCCAAGTGCGATGGGCAATGTTTTCGGCCTTCATGTCACACTTGCAAGTAGAGCCTCGGGCGCCCCACTGGTCATCTGGCCCTGGCTACCTCACCATACAGAAGGCCCTAGGGTCTGTGGCGGCTTTCCATCCTGTGAGTGTGTCCGATCCACCAAAGCCACCTCTGTTTGCTTCGGGCTGACACATGTGGCAGTTCTGCCTTTGAAAGGACTGTCGCATTCGTGAGATGTGTGAGGGAGCTCCAGGATTTTCAACTCTTCCTCTCCCCTGATCATTCTGTCCAGTAACTCCTTCTCTGTGATTTGTAAATCTTTTGATTCCTTTTCCTCACTTTCTGTTATTTCTGTGCACTTCACTAAAATGCCTGATTATCTTTCAGTTTCCGGTTGTGTTGTAGGGTCCATACTTCATGACTTTAAACCCACCTATTCTCTTTTCATCTGCTGTAATCCAACACTATCTGTTTCCCTTGCAGAACTGCAGCAATTTTGCATTTTCCTTCCTGTAAATTTATTTAAGCAACTCTTTCTTATTTTCCTGTACAGACAGAAGCTGGGAAGGGAGGGCAGGGCCTCAAAACTTGGACAGCAGACCCCTTGATGACTCCTCGGGTCACTACACTCCCATGTAGCTGGACTGTTCCCAGACACCACTTATCTTTCAGGCCTAGGCCAGGAGGCTTCTTACACTCCCCAGATATAATTGTTTCAAGATGTTGGCTCATATTTTATGTGTGGTCCCTGCTCCGTTCCATCCTCCCTCTCTAGTCCAGTTTTCCTCCTTTGTTATTTTCTTTTCTCCCTCCCTCCCTCTTTAATTCTTCCAAACGTGCTTCTTCCATCTAATCTTCCCTTACAACTTTTCATCTCAGTACTAAATTGCATGGGTTTGCCAGGGAATGGTGGGCTAATTCTTCCAATCAATCTGAGAATGTGGGCATCCCTGGCAAGCCTAGCATTTATGATGACTGGAATCACATTTAGACCCAGGCGGGGTAATGACAGCAGCTCTCTTCATTGCAGAGCACTAGGGAACCAGTTGGATTCTTAAATGCCAATCCGACAGCTTCAGGGTCACTTTTCACTGGGAGCAGCTTTTTCCCTTTCCAGAACTGAATTCAACTCAAGAAAGAAAACCATGGATCCATACAATCAGGGAGTCTTACAGCAGGGTAAGAAGCCATTCAGCCCATCATACCTGTGCTGGCTCTTTGAAAGAGCTGCCCAATTAGTCCCCTGCACTTTCCCAATTGTTAACCCTTAAAGCTCTGGTATCATTCAGGTGAATCTGCACTGCATCTACTCTTAATTTAACTCTGCATAGTAAAGCAGCCTGTGACTGCATACAGCAAGTCCTGGACAACATTCAGGCTTGGGCTGGTAAGTGCTAGTAACATGCGCCAGCAATGACTGTCTCCTACAAGGGATAATCTAATCATCTCTCTTTGGCGTTCAACTTCATCACCATTGCTGACTTCCCCACCATCAACATCCTAGAGGTTACCTTTGAGCTGAGAATTAACCGGACCAGCCATACAAATCCTGTGGCAAGAATAACAGGCCATAGGCTGGGAATTATGCAGTGAGTAACTCACCTCCTGACTCTCCAAAGCCTGTCCACCATCTACAAGGCACAAGTCAGGTGTGTGATGGAATACTCCCCACTTGCCTGGATGAACGCAGCTCCAACAACACTCAAGAAGCTTGACACCATCCAGGACAAAGCAGCCCACTTGATTGACACCCCATCCACAAACATTCATTCCCTCCACCACCGACGCACAGAAGCAGCAGCGTGTACCATCTACAACACACAATGCGGCAACTCACCAAGGCTCCTTAGACAGCACCTTCCAAACACACGACCTCTACCATCTAGAAGGACAAGGACAGCAGATAGATGGGAACACCACCACCTTCAAGTTCCTCTCCAGGTGACTCACCATCCGAACTTGGAAATATATCTCCATTACTTCACTGTCGCTGGGTCAAAATCCTGGAACTCCCTCCCTAACAGCACTGTGGGTGTACCTACACCAGGGACTGCAGCAACTCACCACCACCACCACCTTAGGGCAATTAGGGTTGCGCAATAAATGCTGGCCTTTCCAGTGATGCCCACATCCCATGAAAAAGATTAAAAAAAGGCCTTCTGGAGGTGTGATGCGCAATATTGACCACTCAGCTGGGCTGTGTACCATCACTTCCTCACTTGTATCCAGCCCCCTACAGATAAAGACAAACATTCCATTAACCTTTTTGATTCTGTTTTCTACCCTGTGTCCTTGCCTTTAGTGATCTGTGTGCAGGGAAACCCAAATCTCTTTGCTCCCTCACAGCTCTGTCTCACAACATTATGAAAATATCCTCAATGTGTCTTGCAGAGATCTAAAGTGGATGACCTCACATTTCCCCACATTAACTCCATCTGCCATGGTTTTGCCCACTCACACACTCAGTCTGCCTCTTCCCCTTTATAATTGCTGCTCCCATCTACGCATCTTGCTGCATCTTCCTCAGGGGTCTTAGTCTCCAGAGACTGCTGATGCACTCAAGTCGATTGTGGTCAAATGCTCTAATTGAGGATAAAAGCTCTTTAAAAACATACTGCAAACCATAGATTATAGATTGAATGCGGGTCTCCGCTCCCCCCTTCAGCAACACCAGTGAAAACCTCAGCCAGCTGCAACCCAGCATTCTAGAAGCTTCTCCCTAACACACGTGACCTCACTATCTCCTCTCTTCCAAAGCCTGACTCAAAAGCGTTCTCTCTGGCCCTAACTGAACCCCCACAATCTCTTCCTTACTACCCACTTCCCCTTTCAGCCCCAAGCCTAGAGGAACTTTTGTGATGTTAAAATAATAAAAGTCGCCTTTTTAAAATTTATTCTTTCACGAGATGTGGGCGTCGCTGGCTGGGCCAGCATTTATTACCCACCCCTAATTGCCCTTGAGAAAGTGGTGCTGAGCTGCCTTCTTGAACCGCTGCAGTCCATGTGGTGTAGGTACACCCACAGTGCTGTTAGGGAGGGAGTTTCAGGATTTTAACCCAGCGACAGTGAAGGAACGGCAATATATTTCCAAGTCAGGATGGGGAGTGACTTGGAGGGGAACTTCCGGGTGGTGGTGTTCCCATCTATCTGCTGCCCTTGTCCTTCTAGATGGTAGCGGTCATGAGTTTGGAAGGAACTGTTAAAGGAGCCTTGGTGAATTCCTGCAGTGCACCTTGTAGATGGTACACACACTGCTGCTACTGTGCATCGGTGGTGGAAGGAGAGAATGTTGAAAGTGGTGGATGGGCTGCTTTGTCCTGGATGGTGTCAAGCTTCTTGAGTGTTGTGGGAGCTGCACTCACCCAGGCAAGTGGAGAGTATTCCATCACACTCCTGACTTGTGCCTTGTCGGTGGTGGTGGGCTTTGGGGAGTCAGGAGGTGGGTTACTCGCTGCAGGATTCCCAGCCTCTGACCTGCTCTTGTAGCCACAGTATTTATGTGGCTGGTCCAGTTCAGTTTCTGGTCAATGGTAACCCCCCCAGAATGTCAATATGTAAAATCTCGGCTGTTGTCAACCTGCAAAAGAATGAGCGAGGGATCCCCAACCATCCCCCAAAGTATTGTGATCAGATGCTGTCATCCAGTCCCTTCCCTAGAATTGAACAATCTATGTCAAAGGTCACAGTCCTCAGAGAGCGAAACCCCACTCCCCAGAGAACGACGATGCACTCAATAGATTGCAGTCAATTGCATTAATTGCAGGAAACAGCTCTTTAAAAACATACAGCAACAAATGGAACGTAGTTAGACATTAAAAAGAAATTGACTCTGCTTTTCTATAGCTTTTGGATAAGACATGAAAAACAAGGCCCCTGTTGGTCCTATCAAAAGATCCCACAGCTGCTATTCTGAAGAAGAGTAGGGTTGAGTTCTTCCCGAGATCCGGTGCCAATATTTAACCCCCAAACAGCATTGCTAATAGATAGTTGATCTGGCCACTATCTCCCTGCTGTTTGTGGGATCTCGCTGTGCATAACTTGGCTGCCACACATCTCTTACATTACAACAATGGCTATCCTTCAAAAAAGTACTTAATTGGCTATAAAATGCCTTGGGATGTCCTAAGGTTATGAATGGTTTCAAATAAATGAATGTTCTTGTGTATGTGCATGCGTGTGCATGTGCGTGCATGTGAGTGTGTACGCACGTGTGTGTGTGCATGTGCATGTGTGTCTGTGTGTGTGTACATGTGTCTGTGTGAGACTGTCTGTGTATGTGTCTGTGTCTGTATGTGCATGTGTGTGTTTGTGTGAGTGTGTGTGTGTGTGTGTCTGTGAGTATGTGTGTCTGTGTGTGTGTCTGTGAACGTGTTTGTGTGTGTGTGAGTGTGTGTGTGTCTGTGAGTATGTGTGTCTGTGTGTGTGTGTGTGTGTGTGTGTGTCTGTGAGTGTCTGTGAGTGTTTGTGTGTGTATATGTGTCTGTCTGACTGTGCGTGTGTGCCTGTCTGCCTGTGTGTGTGTCTGGGCGTGTGTTTGTCTGTATGAATGTGTCTGTCTGTGTATGTCTATGTGTGTGCGTGTGTGTGTGTGTCTGTGAGTGTGTCTCTGTGTGTGTCTGTCTGTGTGTGTGTGTGTCTGTGTGTGTGTGTGTGTGTCTGTGAATGTCTGTGTGTCTGTTTGTGTGTGTATATGTGTCTGTCTGTCTGTGAGTGTGTGCCTGTCTGCCTGTGTGTGTGTCTGGGTGTGTGTCTGTCGATATGAATGTGTCTGTCTGTGTGTATGTCTATGTGTGTGTGTGTGTGTGTGCCTGTGCGTGCGTGTGTCTGTCTATATGACAACACTGTGCATGCTATCTCCACCATACGGCCTGCGGCAGTTCAAAAAGGTGGTTCACCACCCCTTCCTCAGGGCAATTGCCAGCAATGCCTGAATATGAAGAATAACTGAGAAATATATGTAAATATATATGAATAAAAGATTGCCACGTTAGATGTGAAACTGGGATGTATTTTCACTCTGGTCTGGTTGTGGTGCTAGACCAGACAGACAGGAAAAACCCAACTTGCAAAAAAAGACACACACACTCCTGAGTTTATGAAAATTCATGACAGCCACTGCCACATGAGTCCTGCTTAAACTACATTCATGTACCATCTGTACAGGCCGCATAATTAAAGGATTAGGAAGGCCAACAAGCTTGGGTGCGGCCTATAGTTCCAAATCATAAGGGGCTAAATCCCTTTCCACCTCAATCCAGGCTGATGGAGCTTGGAGGAAGATAATGAACAGAAGCATAATTTGCCCTCACCCCGGCTCCCTCATTCTCCACCACCAACACCCCCCCCACCCCACCCCACCTCCTCTACCACCCCCACCAGCCCAAGCTGATCAGGTTAACATTCCCCAGCGCCTAGTTGGTCGGAGCTCAAAGGGGGAGGGGAGTAGAGCATTGGAATACCATATTGTGTCGTGTGCAAATGTGTTTCGGCTGGCATTGCTTGGCTGATTATACTTGGCATGGCATGAATCACATCTTAAAGAGTCGCAGAGAGACAGCTGAGGGAATACTCCAACCTCAAAAAACACAAAAAGACCTGCATCTCTTTCAAAAAAAAAACCCTCAACGTGCTCATCATCTCTCATCGCAATACATTAAAATATACAGCCTGAGGAAAGAAGCTGCTTTCGCTCAGTATGAATTCCCGTCCCTTTAATCTGTGTGCTTATCGCCATTTTTAAAGGGATTCCATCAAGATTTAACGTGCTCCGTGTCCGGGAGCCGGGGAGGGGATGGGAGGCAATGTTCCCCGAACTTCAGGATGACACGGGGTGGGGTAGCTGTTTGACCCATCATGCTGTGGGCAGCTCTCGGGAAGAACCGACCACCCCATCTTTTCCCGTAGCATCATAAATATTCTCTTTTCTCAGATCTATAATCCACTTCTCTTTTGAGAGCAACCTGTAGAGGTGTCGGCTATGGCTTCAGTGAGCCACATCCTCACCTCTCAGTTAGGAGGTTGTGGGTTCAAATCCTACTCCAGACATTTGGACCCAAAAAAAAAAATCAAGGCTGACACTTCCAGTGGAGTGCTGCACCGTCAGAGGTGCTGTCTTTCGGGTGGATATAAAAGGTTCCATGGCAGTACTTCGAAGGAGAGCAGAGGTTATGCCCAGTGTCCTGGCAATATTTTATCCCTCAATCAACATCGCTGAAAAATATGCTCAGGTCATTTTCACACTGCTCTTTGTGGGAGTTTGCTGTGCGCAAATTGGTTACCCAAGTTTCCTAGGTTACAACAGTGACTATACCTCAAAAGTACTTCATTGGCTGTAAAGCACTTTGAAATGTCTAAAACAAAAACAGAATTACCTGGAAAAACTCCGCAGGTCTGGCAGCATCGGTGGAGAAGAAAAGAGTTGACGTTTCGAGTCCTCATGACCCTTCAACAGAACTGAACGCTGCCAGACCTGCTGAGTTTTTCCAGGTAATTCTGTTTCTGTTTTGGATTTCCAGCATCCGCAGTTTTTTGCTTTTAACTTTGAAATGTCTGATGGTTGTGAAAGATGCTATATAAATGCAAGTCTTCCTTTTACAACTGAATCTGCTTCCATCACCCTTTCGGGTTTTAATGGCTCCTTGTTGATTTCCTCTTCGTCCACCATCTGGATTTTTTTGCCAATTACCTTAAATCTGTGCCCGCTTGGTCACCAACCCTCCTCCCACTGGAGACAGTTATTCCTCATGTACTCCTACTGAAACCTTTTCATGGGCCTGAATTTCACGCTTGGCGTGTGTGCTGAGTCGGCGGGACCGAGGAAGCGGATGCAAAATGCGCTTCTGCCCGCGACTGACCCCACCCCTCCCCCCCCCCCCCCACAATGCAATTTTACCCCAGCTGGCCATGGGGTGAAATGCGTCCTGAGAAAGACTCAGCGCTGCCAAGGTGGGGGGAGGGGAAGAGGGGGGGCACCGCTAGCAGTGAGGCCGTGGGCGGGGGTACCTAGCGAGCTCGCTGAAGGCGGGCAGGCTGCTGCGGATCTGCCTCAGGGAGCCCTTGGGTGAGCTTCGGTTAATGTCAGGCTACCCGCCTGCCCCTCTTGTCCGTGCGGCGAGCGCAAAGACCCGCACGGGCAACGTGAAATTGTGGACAGTAGAATTTTAATTGGCCCTTTTGCGAGGGCATGCCCACTGACCCCAATATTGATGGTGTGCCCGATGACGTTGGGGGCGCACGCCCGGCGCCATTTTGCGCAATTCATGCGCGTTCGGGTCAGGCACGCGCCTCCCCAATCAACGTAAAAATTCTGGCCATGATTTTGAACATCTCTACTAAATCTCCGCTTCACCTCCTCTGCCTTAAGGAACGCGGTGCTGCCTGAAAGGGCGGCGGACTGAAATGCAAGCATCGCTCTCGAGAAGGAAGGTTGGGGATATATGCTTGAATAGGAGGAATTTGCAGAGCTTTGGGATAAGGAGCTGAAGGGGCGTGAGACTCATTGCGTAGCTCCCTCGAAGAACCATCATAGCTCCGATGGACCAAATGGCCTCCCTCTGAGCAATATGATTCAAAGGCAGAATCCCTCTAATAAATGTGAGGCACCTGAGTCTGTGCTCATTATGGCTAAGCTAATTATCAAATTCTTTCCAAATGGTACTCAAAAGACAGGATTTAATTAGTCGCTCGGTAGTACATAACTTGAGTGTTGCTGAGAAAGGAGACATGTCAAAGCTTTTCATCTTGCAGTCATCAGGATAGAATCACAAGAATACCAAATCTCAAAGGGAACAATCATTTATGCTGCATGAGAAGAGGATGCTGATTGGTTGGCAAATGGACTCTGATTGGTAAAGGCATTGTCATGGAGAATGCACCAGGGGACAGTTAACTGTCAAGATTTTGCACGAAGTTGACTCTGGTGGTCAAGAACATGTCCATGTATGGAGGCTTTTTAAACTGAACAGAAGTTTGGGGGCCAGTCTTTCCCCGGATGATCCCCCATGGTAATGCCTTAACCAATCTGAGTCAAACTGCCTGCTTTGAATTTAAACAAAAGTTTGGCAGTTAACTGTTCCCTGGTGCATTCTCCATGGCAACTCCTCTACCAATCTGAGTCCACCTGCCAACCAATGCAGATTCTTCCCATGGAGTATAAATCATTGTTCTCTTTAGAATTGATAACCTTGCGAATTTGTACTGCTGAGGACATAAAGCGCTGACAGCATCTCTTTTTTCGCCACCCCCCCCCGGCATCTCCAAGGCAGAGGTCAGAGCTGTGACCTCACTTACCTCGCTGAGTCCTCTTCTCCTTCTTAAGTTGTCCTTCAGGGTCGAGGACGACTTGCTTCCATGCTAAAAATGAGCGCTGAGCTGACTGAAGCGTTCAATGCATGACTTACAGTCTCTGTCACAGATGGGGCAGACGGTGGTAGGGGGAACAGGTGGGTGAGGTGCCGGGTTGCCATGCGCTCCTTTCACTGTCGACGCTCGGCTGCAGCTAGCCCTTGGCGATGAGGTTCGAGGTGTTCAACTCCTTCCTGGATGCTTCCCTCAACTTTGGGTGGTCTTGGGCCAGGGATTCCCAGATGTTGGTGGGGATGTTGCATACTTTCAAGGGGGATTTGAGGGTGTCCTTGAAGCATTTCCTCTGCCCTCCTGGGGCTTGCTTGCCGTGTCGAAGCTCCAGTTGGAGCGCTTGTTTCGGGAGTCTCATGTCAGGCATGCAGATGATGTGGCCCGCCCAGTGGATTTGATTGAGCATAACCAATGCTTCGATGCTGGGAATGTTGGCCTGACATTGGTGTGCCTATCCTGCCAATGGATATGCAGCATCTTGTGGAGGCAGCACTGATGGTACTTCTCCAGAGTTTTGAGGTGCCCGCTATACATAGTCCATGTCTCTAAGCCATACAGGAGCGCGGGTATCTGTACTACTCCACACATGTAGACCATGAGCTTGGTGCCAGGTTTGAGGCCCTGGTCTTCAAACACTCTCTTCCTGAGATGGCCAAAGGCTGCGTTGGCACATTGAAGGTGGTGTTGACCCTCCTCATCAATGTCTGCCCTTGCTGACATTAGGCTTCCAAGATATGGAAAGTAAACCACGTTGTTCAAGACTTCACTGTGGATTTTGATAACTGGGTTGGGGGGTGGAGGTGGACAGTGTAGTGTGGAGGGGACAGGTTGGTGGAGGACCTTTGTCTTACGAATGTTTAGTGTAAGGCCCATGCTCTCAGTCGCCTCAGTGAAGCTGCTGATGATGGCTTGGAGCTCAGGGACTCCGAGTGCGCAGACGCAAGTATCGTTTGCAGCCTGTAGTTCAATGACAGAGGATGAGACGATGTTGGATCTGGCCTGGAGGCAGTGGAGGTTGAACAGGTTCCTGCTTGTTTTGTAGTTTAGCTCCACTCCGCTTGCCTGGATGAGTGCAGCTCCAAGAACACTCAAGCAGTTTGACACTGTCCAGGACAAAGCAGTGCATTTGATTGACACCACATCCACAAACATTCACTCCCTCCACCACCGGCGCACAGTAGCAGCAGTGTGACCATCTACAAGATGCACTGCAGGAATTCACCAAGGCTCCTTAGACAGCGCCTTCCAAACCCACAACCAATACCATCAGCAGCAGATAGATGGGAACACCACCACCTGTAAATTCCCCTCCAAGTCACTCACCATCCTGACTTGGAAATATATCGCCGTTCCTTCACTATCGCTGGATCAAAATCCTGGAACTCCCTCCCTAACAGCACTGTGGGTGTACCTACACCACAGGGACTGCAGAAGTTCAAGAAGGCGGCTCACCACCACCTTCTCAAGGGCAATTAGGGATGGGCAATAAATGCTGGCCCAGCTGGCGACGCCCACATCCCAGGAATGAATTAAAAGAATGTTTGCGTATGTTGTGTCAGCAAAGGGACAGAGTGATGGGTATGATGCCGTATTAGTTTGCAAGCTGCAGATTATTCCTTCACTCTCCAGCAGGACCAGACACCGTCTTCCAACTTGACACAAGCTCGCCAGAGGTGAAGGGAAGTCAGACAAGTCCACCTGAGTGGAGTCATCATTCACAGTGGGATTGGGGAGAGGGGAAAATGACAGCTTTACCAGATTCATTGAGGGTAAAAGGGCTCAACCATGAGGACAGGTGGCATAGGCCATGCTTAGAATCTCTTCAATTTAGAGTAAGGTGTAATTCCTTCAAGACTTCATGTTTCCCCTTCCTGATAACCTCCATCAGCCCTACAACCCGCTGAGATCTCTACGTTCTTCTGATACTGACCACTTCTCCATTATTGATTGTGGAAACTGCGGTGTACTGGACTAGTAAACGAGAGGTTCAGACTAATGCTCTGGGGACACAAGTTCAAATCCCAATGTGGCAGCTGCTGGAGTTTAAACGCAATTGATAAAATGTGGAATTGAAAGCTAATCTCGCTGGCCATGAAACTATCATCAATTGTCTTATGAAACCCCTCTGATTCACTAAAGTCCTTTAGGGAAGGAAATCTGCTGTCCTTACCTGGTCTGGCCTACATGTGAGTCTAGGTCCACAGCAATGTGGTTGACTCTTAACTGCGCTCTGAAATGGCCTAACAAGTCGCTCAGTTCAAAGGGCAATTAGGGGTGGGCAACAAAGACTGGCCTTGCCAGCGACACCCACGTCCCAACAATAAATACGTTTTAAAAAAAGGAAAACCTTTCATCGTTCCATCATTGGCAGCTGAGCTGACTGGGTCCTAAGCTCTGGAATTCCTTCCCTAAATCCATTCCTCTCTACCTCTTTCTTTCCTTCTTTAAGAGCCTCCTTAAAACCTACCTCTTTGATAAAACTTTTGCTCGCCTGCTCTATAATCTCCTTGCATGGCTCGGAGTCAAACGTTGATTGATAACGTTTTTCCGAAGTGCCTTGAGAGGGTTTGCTACATTAAAGACGCTAAACAAATGCAAATTGTTGTTGAGATGTTTACGGCGGTTAGAGCAGTCAATGTCCCCTCAGTCGAGGGAGTACAGAAAAAAGGGGGGTAATCTTAAAATTAGAGTTAGGACATTCAGGGTTGATGTCAGGAAGCACCTCTTCACTCAAAGCGTCGAAGAGATCTAGAACTCTCTTGCTCAAAAAGCTGTTATGGCTGGGCGGGATCAACAGAAAAAGCTAAAAAATGAGATTGATAAATTTCCGTTAGAAGGGATTAAGGGATTTGAGTATTAAGGGATGTGAGGCATAATCAGGGGGATGGAATTAAGATAAAGATTAGCCATGATCTATCAAATAGAAAGGCTGAACAGTCTGAACATCTGAGTGGCCTCTTCCTGTTCCTATCACTTGTTTCTTCAGTGGCTTCTGCGTTTCCTGCATTACAGAAGTGACACACCTCTTTAAATACTTCCTGAGAGCTAAGGCTCTTTGGTCATGTAAGGGTTAAAGAAATGCAAAAAACAAAAAAACTGCGGATGCTGGAAATCCAAAACAAAAACAGTATTACCTGGAAAAACTCAGCAGGTCTGGCAGCATCGGCGGAGAAGAAAAGAGTTGACGCTTCGAGTCCTCATGACCTGTTCTGTCGAAGGGTCATGAGGACTCGAAACGTCAACTCGTTTCTTCTCCGGCGATGCTGCCAGACCTGCTGAGTTTTTCCAGGTAATTCTGTTTTTGTTAAAGAAATGCAATCTAGTGCCCCAAGGGCCTGTTACAATAGCGTGCTTAGAGACAACTTCATAATAGAAGCAACAGCCACTCACCAAGACTCCTTCAACAGCATCTTCCAAACCAGCAACCTCTGCCACCTTGAATGTCAAGAATGGCAGATACATGTGTTCTGTCGAAGGGTCATGAGGACTCGAAACGTCAACTTTTTTCTTCTCCGCCGATGCTGCCAGACCTGCTGAGTTTTTCCAGGTAATTCTGTTTTTGTTTTTGACATGGATTCTTGGAAGTTCCCCTCCATGTCACCATCATCCTGACTTGGAAATATATCGTTCCTTCACTGGCACTGGATCAAAATCCTGGAACTCCCTCCCTAACAGCACGGTGGATGTACCTACACCACATGGACTGCCGCGGTTTGAGAGGGCAGTTCACCACCACCACCTCAAGGGCAACTAGGGATGGGCAATAAATGTTGGCCTAGCCAGTGACGCCCGCATCCCATGAAAGGTTAAAAAAAGCAGAGACAGCACATCTGCTGCTTGAACTGGTGCTCAGCTGAGGTGTATAGGTGGGGATTGAACAGAGTTACATCAAGTCTACAGCACAGATGGTTGGTCCTTGTCTGTGCCAGTGTTCATGCTCCACACGAGTCTCCTCCCACCCTAGTTCAGCCAAGACTATAAGCATCACTTTCTATCCATTTCTTCCTTATATACAAATCTAGCTTCCTCTGAAATGCATCAGTATTATTAAGTACAGAAGAAAACGTGGAATCGGAATCAGAGGAAGCCACTTAAAGCCACTGAAGAAATGTCATAGGTACAGGAGTAGCCCATTAATCCCTTTGTGTGCGTGTGTGTGTACATGAGCGTGTGCATGCATATATTGTGTTTGTGCATGCCTCGTGTGTACATGTGAATTAGGAGCAGGAATAGGCCAATTGACCCCTCAAGCCTGCCCCTTTATTCAATAAGATCATGGCTGATCTGATTGTGACCTCCCGTCTTCCCCTGTAAACCTTTTACCCCCTTGTTTATCAAGAATATATCTATCCCTGCCTTAAAAATATTCAAAGACTCTGCTTCCACCACTTTTTGAGGAAGAGAGTTCCAAAGACTCACCACCCTCTGAGAGATAAAATTTCTCCTATCTCTGTCTTAAATGAGCGACCCCTAATTTCGAAACAGTGACCCCCTGGTTCTAGATTCTCCCACAAGAGGAAACCTCCTCTCAACATCCACCTGTCAAGACACCTCAGGGTCTGAAAGGTTTCAATCAAGTTGCCTCTTACTCTTCTAAACTCCAGTGGATACAAGCTCAACCTGTCCAAACTTTTCTCATAAGATAACCCGCCAAGTCCTGGTATTAGTCTAGTAAACCTTCTCTGAACTGCTTCCAATGCATTTATGTCCTTCCTTAAATAAGGAGACCAGTACTGTACACAATACTCCAGATGTGGTCTCACCAGTGCCCTGTACAACTGAAGCATAACCTCTCTACTTTTATATTCAATTCCCTTCACAATAAATGATAACATTCTATTGGCTTTCCTAATTACCTGCTGTACCTGCATACACACGAGGCATACTAACCTTTTGTGATTCATGCACTAGGACACCCAGATCCCTCTGCACCTCAGAGCTCTGCAATCTCTCACCATTTAGATAATATGCTTCTTTTTTATTCTTCCTGCCGAAATGGACACTTTCCCACATTAGACTCCATTTGCCAGGTCTTTGCCCACTCACTTAACCTATCGCTGTCCCTTTGTAGCCTCTTTATGTCCTCTTCACCACCTACTTTCCTGGCTATCTTTGTGTTGTCAGCAAACTTATCAACCATCCCATACGTTCCTTTATCTGAATCATTTATATAAATTGTAAAAAGTTGAGGCCCCAGCACTGATCCCTGTGGCACACCGCTTGTTACATCTTGCCAACCAGGAAAAGGCCCATTCATGCCAACTCACTATGTGTGTGAGTGTGCACGCGCTTGTGCAAGTGCATGTGCGTGCACGTTTATCCCCAGCCCTCCTGCCCTTCCCTGGGTTTTACAACCCGTGTGTGGATTTTCAGGCTGGTTCTTATGAGGCCGGCATAAAACCTGTTTGTGTGATTATTCACTGAGCTCTTTATCTACATGCACAGAGAGGTAGGGAGACAGGCAGGAATAAGCTTTGTCTCACGGGCTGGGTACCCGGTGACTATGTCAGACACTGGCACTGCTCTGCTGAGTCATTTATGAAAATCACGTAGCTAAACCATGGGCGTCCTGTAAGGGACTGCGAGCATTTCAGAAATAAAATGGTTGTGCCGCATTGTGTATTCCAATCCTCAACCCCACTGTACCCTATACCTGCCAGTCAAACACCAACAGACATGATACAACATACCAGCAATATGTATGATAAACATATACACACAATGCTATTTTTTTTAAATCATTAGCCTGGGCAGGAGTCAGGATATTTCCCTCTAATTCTACAGGAGAATTCACCCGTCAGAGTCCCCTTGAATAAATAAATGACAAACTGCATGCCTACAATGCAAATCAACTTGTGCTTTTGGGGGATGGGGAATTATTGCTGGCAAATCATTCTGACTGGGTGTAAAGAGACCCTCTGACAGCCAAAACAGCCTAACCCTTTGCTCTACTCAGCCACAGAAGCCCAGCTTTGTTTAAAATCCATTCAGTAAGGCCAGGAGGTGGTGGTGGTGGGTGGTGGTGGTGGTTGGGGGGTGGGGGGGGGGATGAAACAGCTAGATCAACAAGAACTTGCATTTATCTAGCATCTTTAATATAGTAAAATGTCCTGAGATGCTTTACAGGATCAAACATAACATCGAGCCCATAAGGAGATATCTTTTCATTATTCCTCTCATGAGGTGTGGCAGGGCCAGCATTTGTTGCCCATCCCTAATTGCCCTTAAACTGAGTGGCTTGCGAGGCCACTTTAGAAAGCAGCCACATTGCTGTGGGTCTGGAGGCATGTGTCGGCCAGACTGGGTAAGGATGGCAGACTTCCTTACGTAAAGGACGTTAGCAAACCAGATGGACTGTTACAACAATTGATAATAGCTTCACGACTAGCTTTATAATAATTGCAGATCTTATTAATTGAATTTTAAATTCCACCAACTGTCATGGTGGGACTTGAACACATGCCCCCAGGGCATTATTAGCCTGCATCTTTGGATTACTAGTTCAGTAGCATTACCACTGACTGCCCCCTGGGACAGATGATCAAAAGCTTGATCAAAAAGGGATGGGTTTTAAGGAGCGCCTTACAGGGGGAGAGAGAGAGAGAGAGGTCGCGAGGCGAAGAGGTTAAGGGAGGAATTCCAGAGCTTAAGGTTCACCCGTGGTAGAGAAATTAAAATCAGAAATGCTCAAGGTACCAGAAAATTAGGGGAGTGCAGAGATCTCAGTGGGTTGTGGCACTAGAAGAGGTTGCAGAGATAGGTAGAGGAGGGACCAACTATGGATTTGAAAACAAGGATGAGAATACTAAAACCCAAACTTGTGTGTCACCAGCCAGGGAGGAGAAATAACCTGCATTTACATAGCTCCTTTCATGACCTTAGGACACCCCAAGGTGCATAACAGCCGTTGCAGTACTTTATGAAGAGTCGTCGCTGTTATAATGTAGGAAAACAGGCAAGCAATTTGAGCATAGCAAGATCCCAGAAGCAGCAGAGAAAATAAACAAAGAATCGATTTTTTAGAAATGTCGAGGGATAAACAATGACCAGGATACCTGGGAAGACTCCCCTATTCTTCCTTGAAATAGTGGCCATGGAATGTTTTTAATTCTACCAGAGAGGGTAGATGGGGCTTCAGTTTCATAGCTCATCTGGAAGATGGCATGTCCGGCAGTACAGCGACTCCCTTGACTTATGTGCTCAAATCTCTGGGGTGGAGCTTTCTGACTCGGGGACAGTGTGACCCACTGAGCATAGTGAGAGAGAAACAGAAGTAGTGCAGGGACTGGACAGGGGCGCAGAGGTTGGGAGTACAAGTAGGACCGTGGATAATGATGGAATTAAACTCATTAAATCTGATCATTCATGAGCTGGCACCAGATAAATGGCCATGAAACTGCTGGATTATTGTTAACATTCGAGCCACACAAACGCAAGACAATAACCATCTCCAACAAGAGAGAATCCAACCACTGGCCCATGATATTCACAGCATTACCAATACTAGATCCCCTACTATCAACATCCTGGGGGTTACCATTGACCAAAAACTGAACTGAACTAGCCATATAAATACTGTGGATACAAGAGTAGGTCAGAGGCTGGGAATCCTGCGGAGAGTAACTCACCTCCTGACTCCCCAAAGCCTGTCCACCATCTACAAGATTCAAGTCAGGAGTGTAATGGAATACTCCCCACTTGTCTGGATGAGTGCAGCTCCAGCAACACTCAAGAAGCTTGATACTGTCCAAGACAAAGCAGCCCACTTGATTCGCACCCCATCCACAAACCTTCACTCGCACCACTGACACACAATTGCAGCAGTGTGTACCATCTACAAGACGCACTGCAGCAACTCACCAAGGCTCCTTAGACAGCGCCTTCCAAACGCGCAACATCTCCCACCTAGAAGGACAAAGGCAGCAGACACATGGAAACATCACTACCTGCAAGTTCCCCTCCAAGTCACTCACCATCCTGACTTGGAAATATATCGTTCTTCCTTCATTGTCGCTGTGTCAAAATCCTGGAACTCCCTTCCTAACAGCACTGTGGATGTACCTACACCACATGGACTACAACAGTTCAAGAAGGCAGCTCACCACCACCTTCTCAAGGGCAATTAGGGATGGGCAATAAATGCTGGCCTAGCCAGCGACACCCACATCCATGAAAGAACAAATTGTAAAATGTTGACTGTTTGACTCGTGCCTTGCAGGGAAGGGAACTGCCTTTCCTTATCCAGTGTGGGCCTATACGTCCCCCTAGTCCCAATGGATGCTCACTCTCAAGCATGCTAGCAAGCCCCTCAGCGATAAACAGTTGCAGAAGAAAGATAATCACCTCCACAGGCTGAAAAGAAAGGGGCTTGCTCATATTGAATTGTAGACTCTTTCAGCACAGAAGGGAGGCCATTTGGCCCATTGTGCCAGTGTTGACACTTTTAAAGAGTTGTCCAATTCGCCCCTCTCCCTTGGTCTCTCCCAGGTTTTCCTATCAAGAAGAAAAACCTGAAATTATATTTTGCTTTTAGTGACCTCCAGATATCCTGAGGTGCTTTACAGCCAGTGAAGTCCTTTTTTGAAGTTTAACCCTCTGCTGTGATGCAGGAAAATAATTTAAAAATAATTTTTCAAGCATTTATCCCATTCCCTTTTGGTAGTTACTGTTGAATCTGCTTCCACCACCCTTTCCAGTAGCGCACTCCAGATCACAGCAACTCACTACTAAAGGAGCAAAAATTTCGCAGATGGGCTCTATTGCCTGAGAGACAGCTAAGAAGCCCATCATTTTTCTACCAGGAGATACTCTATGGACAAGCTCGAGAATTCCCTTTCAGGCACACCCAGTTTGTTTACTTGCGGCCCTGACCCCTTGGACTCCTGTCAATCATAGACTCAGAATCGAAGGTCAAAGAGCAGAGGTCAGCCGCTACAAGCACAGAATACACGTGTTGCTCAAGCTGACTTAAATTTCATCACCGAGGTAATTATTTTATCCTTCCCCAAATATAAGGGGGCTCCATCAACCCTTTTTCAGCCAAGACTCCGGAAAGGAAGGTAAGCACTACTAGGGTAAGAAGAACATTCAGGAGCATGTTACCTGTGCAAGGAAATGCTTAAAAGCATTTTGCATTTCTGGGGAGGTAAGATAAGGACATGAGGGAAAAATGAATAGAAGGTTATGCTGATAGGGTGAGATAAAGTAGGTCAGGCGGAGAACTGTGTGGAGGCATAGGCCAGTTGGAGTAAATAGCCTGCTTCTGTGCTGTACACTTAAAGTCATTCTGTATCCAGTGAGGAGAGAGTCCAGGTGGGAGAAGGTTCCTTGAGAAGGGCCTTTAGCTTTTAAAAGCAGGGGAGGAGGTAGCGAGATGGAGTGAACAAGGCAAGGAGGTTCCGAGGGCAGACCTGGCTGAGATGGTGCTGTGGTGGTAACGTCACTGGAGTAGTAATCTAGAGTCCTGTCATAATGCTCTGGGGAAGGGCGTTCAGATCCCACCATGGCAGCTGGTGGAATTTAAGTTCAGTTAATTAATAAATCTGGAATTAAAAGTGGAAATCTGCCGTCCTTACCTGGTCAGGCCTATGTGTGATTCCAAACCCACAGTAATGTGGCTAGCTCTGAAATGGCCAAGCAAGCCATGCAATTTGACCAAAATGCTACAATGAAAGGGCAAAATGGCGAGACAAGAAATCAGTGAGTTCGAGTTGTCACGTATGGCTGAAGGTTCCATCACATGGTCTCCCACCTCCAACACCTGCTCCCCAGCCAACTTAAACAGTTACCCTTCCCACATCCCCAATATTTTTATACCAAATTAACAGAAATCGTCAAAGAATATGTTTTTTTTTAAGCGCCCTCTATGATTTTCTTTTCAGAATATTCACAAGGCTGTTGTCCGGGAGGCTGATCTCCAAATCCTGGAGACGCTAGGGCAATCTTGGACATTGGCGTGCAATCACCGGAAATTCCGAGGTCAATGATGGAGACAGGAGACCAGAGAAAAGAGCAGAGAGAGAATCTCTTCCAATTCCAACCAGCACGTCAAACCAATGGCATGGGCTTGAAACTTTGCCTAAACAACAGTTGTGTTATCAATGAGCCATTTGCCAGAACATATTCACGGTTATGTACAAACAGCCCAAAATGTCTGCAACAACCTTTCTGAAGAGCACACCCACTCATGTCTACCCTGACATCAATCTCCCTCTCCCCAAACCTCCCTCTCTCAGTCCCTCTCCTTATTTCTCAGACACTTCTCTCTCTCTCTCACTGGCAATTTTAAATTGATAGCTTCCCCAACCACTGACTCTTCAACCACAGGATATAGTCTTCCTCATTTGTCCTATCAAATTCCTTCTTATTCTAAAGAAAAGCTCAATTTATTCACCTGTGTCCTCTCCACTCAATTGGAAACATTCCCAGCATCTCAAGTCTCTCCTCATGACTGTCATGGCTGACAGCGGGAAGACAGATGTGCTCCCCAGTTGTCAGGTCTGTAGGATTGACCGTGTGTGAGTAAGAGACGTGATAGAAGTCAGGTTGAAGGGACCATGGCTCGGGAAGGCATCTAAGTGTCAGGAATCAAGCCCTACTCCAGAGACTCGAGCACAAAACCCAGGCTGAGATTCCCAGCGCAGTACTGAGGGAGCTATGCACTGTCAAAGGTGCTGCCTTTCAGAGGAGATGTTAAACAAATAACCTCTTGACCTCTTACGTGGACAGAAAAGATGCCACAATCACTATCTGAAGAAGAGCAGGGGAGTTCTCCCTGCTCGATATTTATTCATCAGTCAACATCACTTAAACAGATGTTATGACCACAGCTGATGGTAATTGCTGTGCAACCCAAATCCCAGAGGGAAACTTGGCTTATGGGCCACACCCTTTTTTCTGTATTCTGAAAATGAGGAGAAGACATACTGATCTCAGCAGCAAGAAGTCCAGAAACACTTCTGGGATTTTTAAAAATAAAAGTAAAAGTTTTATTTACAAGAATGAAAGAAAACTTAAGCACACAGTTGCACAGTTAAATTAATCTTACAAAACATTCTCCCAGAAGATTTCCTACTTGGTCAGACCCACAAGTAAACACCTTCCAGGCAACACTCCCTTATAGATGTTTAACCAAAAAAATCCAGTAATATTACCCAAGGCAAATTGCTATGGCTTTAATAATGGCATATCTCATGACCACTTAAACTCTCCCCCACTCTGTTGTGGAAAACCAAAACTTCAGAACACGTCTGCTGTTGCAGCCCAGGACTTTTCTGGCTTGACTGCATGAATGTTTGAAACTGTATCTTCTCCCAGCCCAGAGCTGTTTCCAGGAGATCTTCCTTACACAGATAACAGCCCACAGCTACAGCTAACAGCTCAACAGCTAACAGCTGCTTTAAACTTTCCACAGTAACTTTAAAATACCTTTTCACCCTTTCATCTCAGGTTCCATTGTTCTTACAGCTCTTTGAAACTCAAATCCTTCTGAAAATAAATCTTTCTACTTCTATTTTGTCTTTGCGTTCGGGTCAATAAAATGTAATATACCCTCTCCTATTTGCCCATGTTACTCCTGCAAGATGTAAACATGTTTCTTGTAACCTCTGACTTTCCTCTGATATTCAAACAAACTTTCAATTTATCTAAAAATGCATTTGTTAGATCTAACCTATTCACTTTTACCTCAAACCTAACACCGCTATCCTTTCATGTTTTAAAGCTCTCAGACAATCTGTATTCTAGTAACTTTTCCCCAGATTAATTAAATCATTTATACACACACACACACACACACACACACACACACACACACACACCTATTCTCACACAGATGATCTGGTCATTATCACATTGCTGTTTGTGGGAGTTTGCTGTGTGCAAATTGGCTGCTGCATTTTCTACATTACAACAGTGACTGCCCTTCATTGAAAAGGAAGGATGTACAGGGTTATGAAGAGAAGGTGGGGGGATGGCACTAGGTACATTGCTTATTGCAATGAGAGCTGGCACAAGCATGGCAGGGAGAATGGCTTCCTTCTGTCCTGTAACAATTCTGTGATTCAGTGATTCATTGGCTTTACAACAAGGTGGAAATGTCTTTAAGACTTGAGCTTCCTGAGAATGTAGTGCCCTACCAGGAGCACAAGTTCGTACAATCAGTCCTTTGATTTCAACACAGTGAGAGGTGCCAGGAGGGAGAAGAGCTTGTGAGACTGGCAATTGGAAACTAGGTGGGAATAACAGACTTGTGGCATCACTTAACCACTAATTCCTGGATCTGCTGTTATGTCTCCTGCTCTTGGTAACCTTGACTCATCCTGCAGTAACAGCTTGGGCTTTGGGTTAGGTTTCTCAAATATCTGGTTCTTGGCAAGACTATTAACAAGAGTTAGTCTCTCACAGAAAAACTTTAATGGCATTTTCCAGACTTAATCTTGAACTCCAGGAACTGTGTATATGAGCTGCCGCACTGCTGAGGGGATTGATATAACTGCCTCAATACCTTCCCACGGTGAAGCCTCTGCTCATCCTCCTCGGCAGCATATGCAAGCGGCCAATCACAACATAGTGAATACAGACTCTTCAGTAACCCTCACCCCGCCTTACCTCTCTAACCTCCTTCAGTCCTGCAACCCTCCGAGATATCTGCAATCTCCATTTCTGGCCTCTTGTGCATTCCCGATTTTAATCACTCCACCACTGGCAATTGTGTCTTCTACTGCCTGGGCCCTAAGCTCCGGAATTCCCCCTTTAAACGTCTCAGCCTTGCTACCTCACCTCCTCCTTTAAGATGCTCCTTAAAGCCTTCCTCATTGGCCATGACCTGACCTAATATCACTTCAGGTGTCTCAGTGTTAAATTTTATTTGGCAGCGCTCCTATGAGAGTCACCTTGGGAAGTTTTTTTAAAATTCATTCATGGGATGTGGGCTTCACTGGCTGGGCCAGCATTTATTGCCCATCCCTAGTTGCCCTTGAGATGGCAGTGGTGAGCTGCCTTCTTGAACCGCTGCAGTCCATGTGGTGTAGCTACGCCCACAGTGCTGTTAGGGATGGAGTTCCAGGATTTTGACCCAGCGACAGTGAAGGAACGGCCGATATGTTTCCAAGTCAGGATGATGAGTGACTTGGAGGGGAACTTGCAGGTGGTGGTGTTCCCATCTACCTGCTGCCCTTGTCTTTTTGGGTGGTAGTGATCATGGGTTTAAAGGGTGATGTCAAAGGAGCGTTGGTAAGTTTCTGTAGTGTATCTTATAGTCGGTACACATTGCTGCTACTGTGTTAAAGGTGCTATATAAATGTAAGTCATTGTTATTGTTGTTGTAAATGTCATAAGTGAACCAGCTGGGTTTTTATGACAATCCAAAAGCTTTGTGGTCACTTTTCCTGACACCAGTTTTTGTTTCCATGTGATTGGGGCTCTTGACAGCCAGAGAAGGGACCAGGGAACATGATAATTCACTCAGTCAGCTAGAGAGGGAAATGAGCAGAACAACCCATGGCCCACCAATCACAGGCGCTGCATGGAGTTGGGTCTCACTGCTACAAGTGCCCCGCACTAATCCTATTCGTTTTGGTGAGGGTACAACATGAGATTCTCAACATGGATATCCAAAGCAAACAAGGTTCTTGAGGGTTTCGGAGGAGGAATCTTTGGTATTGCAACAAAAATGCCAGAGTTATGGCTTACTAAACACTTGCTCGTCAACCCTGCAGTACGAGCTATGTATGGGATCCTTAAACGGCGAATGATATAAATAAGATTGAAATAATCCAAAGGCTTGCTGCACGAATCAGTGTGGGAAACACGCCAGCGTCATATCCTTCATCAAGATTTTGAATGGGAGCCAAAGGAGGGAGGAAGGTAGACTGACCGCATTCTAAAATATATGGATTGGATCGGCAAGAATTGACAGAAGCAAATACCTGTTGCCTTCCGGCAATGACAAAACACGAGGTAGTCATCCACACAAACACAAAGACCATTTGTTTCCAAGACAGTGCATCAACAATCTTCCTTCCCAAGGACAATCCCCACAGTGGAACAAGCTGCCAAAGGGAATAGTCACAGCTGCATCACTTGGAATCTTCAAGCCCCATCTCTAGGTTATTCCCATTTAAAAGTCTTCAGTATCAGGACTACCACCTCAGCAGGTCATGCCTGGTTTCGCTAGCGCTACCCTGATAAATGTTGGCTGAATACCGATATTAGGCTGTGATGCCAACACAACTAAAGAACGAACGCAGAAGAAGAAGCAGAACAACCAACGTGGTGTCAGCCATGACTCAGTGCATGGCACTTTGGCCAATGAATCAGAGGGGTTGTGGGTTTAAGTCTCACTCCAGAGGCTTAAACAGTAAAATGCAGACTGACACTTCCAGGGACAACACTGAGGAGCTGCTGCACTGTCAGTGATGCTGTCTTTTGGATAAGACATTAAATGAAGGCTCCTGCCTTCCTTCTCAGGTGGATGCAAAAGATCCCACGGCCACTATTCGCAGAAGAGCCAGTGAGTTGCGTCTGGTCTCCTGGTCAATATTTACCCCTCAAGCAGCATCACCAATAAAAGCGATCAAGTCATTAACTCTTTACTGTGTTGGGTCATGGCTGTGTACAAATTGACTCCTACAATTTCTGCATTACAACATAACCACATTTGGAAAATACTTTATTGCTGTAAGATGCTCTGGGATGTTCTGAAGTTAGGAAAAGCCCAATTGTGCAACTCTTTCAAATAGCTGACACAGGCATGTTGGGCTGAATGGCCTCCACGCACTTTATGATTCAATGATATAACTGCAAATCTCCTTAAATAAATAAAGGCTCCAATATAGGAATGCCTGGTGAAGATCCAGGATGTGCTTTGCTCCAGCAGGATTGACATGGTTTGGTGTGCATGTGCTTCGCTAATCCCAACAAAAAAGAAATCACACCTTCTGTCATCTCAAGTCTTGGTTGAGTGAGGGGGAGATGGTGATGTAGTGGTAGAGGCCCAGGCTAGTCCTCTAAAGACATGGATTCAAATCCTGCCATGGCTAACTGGTGGAATTTAAATCCAATTAATAATCTGGAATATAAAACTGCTCTCAGTAATTGTAACGGTAACCATGCCAGCTACCACTGACTGTTGTTAAAAACCCAACTGGTTCACTAATGCTCTTCAGTCTGGACTAAATGTGACCCACAGCAATGTGGTTGATTCCTAACTGTCTCCAAAATGGCCCAGCATGGGCAACCAATTCTGGCCTTGCCAACTATGCCCACATCTCTTGAAAGGGTTACAGAAGAAGAAAAACACTCCCCATCCTCACTGACTGAAAGATTTAATCCATGGAGGTTGTAGTTGTTTCGGACTCATTTCCACTGACCCTAACCCTCCTCCTGGTTATATTTCCTCTACTCAATATCTTCAAACTCACCAAATAAACTTCATAAAAACTGCTTCTGACAACAGGTCACTGCCTGAAATGTTAAACCTGTCTCTCAGCATTTTCTTTTTTTCATTCCATATAAAAAGTTCCAGTTGTGTGTCTCAATTACTGAAATCCTTTTTTTTAAAAAAAAAGCAGCAGGCAGATATAACAGATGCCAACTCCTGGAGCGCAGACTTGTCTGTCAGGAATGTGAAGTGGAAATTTATGTGGGTTTCAATTCATAAAAACCCTACTGAATAATACAGAAGGAAGTCATTCGGCCCATCATGCCTGTAGCGGCTCTTTGGAACAACTATCCAAGGAATCCCATTCCCCCTCGCTCTCTCCTCATAGCCCTGCAAATTTCTTCTGCCTTCAAAGGTTTTATTTATTTATTCCCGTTTGAAAGTTACTATTGATTCTGCTTCCACCAACTTCTCAGGCAGCACATTGCAGACTACAACAACTCGCTCACAATAAATTGCTTCCTCATGTCGCTTCCAGCTCTTTAGCAAGCTAACGTAAATCTGACTCCTCTGGTTACCAACCCTCTGCCAACAGAAACAGTTTCTCCTCACTTAGTCCTTCAAAACCCTTGGTAATTTTGAACATGCTTCTCAAATCTTTCCTTCGTCTCATTCTACTCGAAAGGGAACATACCTGGGGAGGCGTGGTGCAGTGGTAATGTCACTGGGCTAGTAATCCAGAGGCCCAGGCTATTGATCTGAGGGCCCATAGGCTCAAAACCCACCAAAGCAGCTGGTGGGACTTTAAATTCAATTAATAATCTGAAATTGAAAGCTAGTCTTAGTAACGATGACCACGAAAACATTATCGGTTGTTGTTGTTTAAAAACCCATCTTGTTCAATAATGCCCCTTCAGGGAGGGAAATCTGCTTACCTGGCCTACGTGTGACTCCAGACCCACAACAAATGTGGTTGACTCTTAACTGCCCCCTGAAATGGTGTGGCCAGCCGCTCAGTTCAAGGGCAATTAGGGACAGGCAGTAAATGCTGGCCTTGCCAGTGATGCACACATCCCATTAAAAAAGAATTTAAAGAGTTCCCGGCTTCTCCAGTCTCGTCTTGCCACAGAACAGAAGTCCCTCATCTCTGGTATCATTCTAGTAAATCCCTCCTGCACTATCTCCTTCACATCCTGCCAAAATTCATCACATCTGAAGTAAAAGCGACTTTGAAATCTTTACGCTCGATTCCCTCAGTTGGATAAATCAAGGGCAAGGTCTGGGCGGGGGGGGGTGGTCAAATGCTTGTAACATAGTCTCTCAATGTTTTCTCTCTCCTTAAGTACCAGCTGCAACTCAGTGGGGTCACACACTCACCTCTGAGTCACAAAGGTTTTAAGTTCCCATTCTTTGTGTGTGTGAGCCTAGATCAGTGGGTGCTGGCAAAGTATTCAGCTGTTGGAGGAGTGAACACAGCCGGCCCCGGCGCCCACACACGTGCATGTACTCCCAGGATTCACTCATGAACCTCCTCTGGAGGCTGGAGGTCCTGAGGCCAACTGTAGCAATTCCGCAACTGTCTTAGGCTGAGATAAACTTCAACAACAAGTTGCACTTATATAGCACCTTAAACACAGTAAGCCATCCCAATGCATTACACAAGAGATGGAGATAAGAAAGGAGATATTAGGTCAGCTGGCCAAAAGCTTGTTGAAAGAGGTGGGTATTAAAGAGCATCTTAAATGAGGAAGGTGAGGCAGGGAGGTGGAGAGGTTTAGGTAGGGGATTCCAGAGTTGGGGCCCAAGAAACTGATGGCAAAACCACCACTGGGCAAAGGAAGACAGGGATGCACTAAAGACCAAAACTGGAGGGAAGCAGAGATCTCAGATGGTTGTGGGTCTGGAGGAGATTACAGAGACAGGGAGGGGCAGGGCCATGGGGGGGGCTTTGAAAATAAGTATGACAAGGTTAAAATTAAGGCATTAATTAAGCAGCAGCCAATGGTCAGTGAGCACAGTGGGTGATGGGTGAAAGGGACACAGTGCTCATTAGGATGCAGGCAGCAGAGGATTGGATGAGATGGGGTTTATGGAAGGTGCAAGGTGATAGGTCGGCCAGGGGAACGCACTGAAACGGTCAAGTCTCGAGGCCACAAAGGCAAGGACCAGGGTTTCAGCAACAGATGAACTGAAGAAGCAGAGATTGGCAATGTCCCAGGGGTGAAAGCCGTCAGTCTTTATGTTGGAGCGGCTACGCGGTTGGGATCTCAGCTTTGGGTCAAATTGGAACACGGAAGCTGTGAAGAGTCCGGATCAGCCTCAGATGCTGCCAGGAAGAGGGGTGAAGTCGGTGACTAGGGAAAGGAGTTTGGAGCAGGAACCAAAAACAATAGCTTCAGTCTTCGCAATATTTAATTAGAGGAAATTTCTGCTCATCTAATACTAGATATCAGATAAGCATTCTGATAATGTAGCAATGTGGAGGAGTCCAGAGAGGTGGTGATGAGGTAGAGCTGAGTGTCGTCAGCGTATATGTGAAAACCAATGCTGTGCTTGCAGATGATGTTGCCAAGGAGCAGCGTGTAAATGAAAAATTGGCGGAAGCCAAGGACAGATTGGTTAATTAAGCACTGATTTGGCATTATAGCTAGACTCTTTCTAGAATGGACGGGTCAGTCTCACACAGGGCAGGGTATTTAGATAATGAGCTGTTGAGATAGTCTGTAAGAAGCTCATGTGTCTGAAAGCTTTCACTGGATAAAGTAATCCACTTGCAATCCTAGAGAATGAGACTGAGTGATATCTTGTACCCATCGGCTAAATTCCAGACACAAAAGTAATGTATTGAGAATGCTACATGATGCTGTGTGATCACATGGTGCTGAAGCTAGGTCCTCAATGGCTGTGTGATCTACTCCTTAAGGAAATTGACCTGTTCCCTGGCAGCATTACCTCCAGAAACCAACCTGAATAAAGAATGATAATCTAATATAGCTGCTACCCCAGCCCCAGTAGGTCAATGGATATAGTCAGCCCTGGCTCAGTGGCTGACACTCTTGCCTCTCAGCCTGAAAGGTTGTGGGTTCAAATCCCACTGCAGAGAATTGGACCACAGTCCAGGCTAACACTTCCTGTGCTGCACTGTCAGGGTTGTGGTATTTCCACTATGATGTTAAACCAAGGCCCAGTTTGCCCTCTCAGGTGAACGTGAAAGATCCACATTGATGGTACCATCTCACTGGGAGCTCTCCCCGGTGTTCTGGCTGCTTATATCTATCCAGCACCTTAAACATGATGAAATGTCCCAAGGTGCTTCCACAGGATCATACTAAAGTATGTCACACAAGGAGAGATTAGGTCAGAAGAGAAAGGGCTTGGTTTTAAGGAGCCTCTTAAAGGATGAAAATGAGGTGGAGATGTGTATGGAGCAAATTCCAAAGTTTAGACCCAGACAGCTGAAGGCATGGCAACTTCTAACTGGGAATGCAAAAGAGACCAGAATTGGAGGAGTGCAGATTCCTCAGAGGGTTGTGACGCTGGAAATTATAGGGAGAGGCGAGGCCATGAGGGATTTGAAAACAAGGATGAGAACTATAAAATCAAGACGTTGCTTGACTGGGAGCCAGTGTCGATCAGCAAGCACAGGGGTGAAAGGGCAACGAGATTTGGTACCATTTAAGACACGGGCAGGAGAGTTCAGTAAGACTTCAGGTTTCGGAGAGTAGAATGTGGTAGAAGAGTCAAAAGTGCATTGGGATAGTCAAGTCTAGAGGTAATGAGCGTTTGAATTGAGGCTTCAGCAGCAGGTGAGCTGATACTGGGGCAAAGGAGGGCGACATTATGGAGGTGGAAATAAAGCAATCATTGACAAATGAAAGAACATTATGGAGTTTTTTCCACTTTCTTTGAACATTTCAATTTATTAGTTGTAAAAATATTGGAAGTGGAGCAATTAAAAGTCTTTCTCATTGCCAGTTGAGGTGAATCCAATTGGATAATACACAGAGATAAAAACAAAAAACTGCGGATGCTGGAAATCCAAAACAAAAACAGAATTACCTGTAAAACTCAGCAGGTCTGGCAGCATCGGCGGAAAATAACAAAATTGATGTTTCGAGTCCTCGTGACCCTTCAACAGAACTAAGTAAAAATAGGTGAGGGGTGAAATATAAGCTGGTTTAAGGTGGGGGGTGGGGGGGAGAGAAGTTGGGGGGGGGCGGGGGAGGGGGGGGGCAGTGGTTGTAGAGACAAGCAAGCAGTGATAGAAGGTCAAACACCAGGAGAGAAATGGAAAGCAATGAAGGTGAACAAGGCAAAAGAGAGATATGGAAATCCTGTCGGAGAGAAGAGCAATACTTCTTCAAGGTAGGCATTTCTTGTTGAAGGGTCATGAGTACTCGAAACGTCAACTTTGTTCTTCTCCGCCGATGATACCAGACCCGCTGAGTTTTTCCAGGTAATTCTGTTTTTGTTTTGGATAATACACAGCCTCTGTCTCCTCTCTGATTGGCTATTGAAAGACAGTGCGTCCTGGAGGATGGACCAATAGGTAGGATGTTTGGGGACAGTTGGGGAATCATGTGATGAAACCCTGTGATGTGCCCAGGACGAGCTGGCACTCTAGCTCATTGGTCAGATGTCCAAAGCACCTGCCCAATTTAAACCCAGTTCCTGTGCAGATCGACAGAGGCTCCCAATGGCATTAATGAGGGCCTGACTGCAGCTTCACAGGGTGAGTGGGCTGCTCGTGACAACATTGCATTGACCTGTACTGACGGCCCAGTCCGAAAACGGTCGGGAACATTGACTGATTTCTCGTTTTTGTTTGGCTGGTAAGCCAGTGCACCTTCAGGAGGAGGCCTTTGGGCCCATCATACCTTCATCAGCTCTTTGCTAGAGTGCCCCGAATTGCTAGAGCTGTGGAAATTGCCCCCTGCTCTCCCTATCATCCTGTCTCTTCCACTGCTTCACTTAGCATGTCTAACCTCTCTGCCTCTCTCTCCTCCTTTACGACATTCCTTAAAACCTATTTCGTATGTGGCTTGGTGTTTGACAATACTCCTGTAAAGAGCCTTGAGGTGTATTACGATGTTAAAGGTGATAAAGACACGGGTGTATGTGTGTGTGTGTGTGTGCATATATATATATATATATTTATATAAAATATATAATATATATGTGTGTATTTTTATAGTCTTCTCTTCAAAGATGTTTCTGTAAGGTGTCTATATCCATTCTGTATTGGAACACAAGGAGGGAGACAGCTCTCCACATGGGATCAAGGATACATCCTGTGGAGGCAGTTCTGCTTTGCACAGCAAACCGAAGAAACCTCCTCCCTACTGTGACACAGCGAGGAATGTGCTATTTAAATTTCCCCTTTGTTCCAGGGCTCAGCGTCTCTCCAGGGATATGTGTTCAGAGGGTCTGCTGATCAATCAATCACCAGCAAAATAAAAAGGAACAAATTGCACATTCAGATGGGCTAATTAATTTAGAGAAATCGAGGCAGGTGGAAATAAATGTTCAAGGCCACTCACAAAAGCAATTATAACAGGACATCATGCAGGCGAATCATCTGGTGATATCTGATGTGGCAAAATGTTTGCAAGATTTTATTCAACAACAACCTGTGTTTATATAGCACCTTTAAGGTAGTAAACCATCCCAAAATGCTTCATTGGAACATTATCAAACACAATTTGACACCGAGCCACAGAATGAACTATCAGGACAGGACCAAAAGCTTGACTGAAGAGATAGGTTTTCTAGAATGACTTAGCAGAGAAAACTGTAGAGCGGTACAGGGAGGGAATTCTCAAGTTTACAGCCTTGGCAGCTGAAGGCATGGCCACCAATGGTGGAGTGATTACAATCAGAGATGCTCAAGAGGCTAGGATTAGAGGAGTGCAGATATCTTGGAGCTGTGGGATTGGAGGAGATTTTGGAGAGAGAAGGGGTGAGGCCATGAAGGAAACAAGGAAGAAAATTTTCAAACGGAGACATTGCTTAACCAGGAACTGAGAAAAGAAAAGCACACATAAGCACAAATACACACACACACACACACCCACACACACCCACACACAGATCTACACACAGACATGCATGCACATGCAGACACGCAGACATATAGGCACGCAGAAACACATGCAGACACACACACGCACACAAGAAAAGCATATATATGTGCAAAAACATAGACACATACATCCATATGCACACACAGCCACACCAACACATATTATCACAGCTATAGACACTTGCAGACATGTTAAAAGCCACATCATACGCAGACACATGTACAAACACAGACACAAACATACAAATGTATACACAGACCCACCAACTCACACAGACACGCAGCAACGTGCACATGATGACTGGGACAGACGCAAAACGCACATGCATACGTACACATGAAAATATGAAGACCCAGACATGCAAGAGTATATAAACATGGACACAGACACACATAGATATTATATATATATATATATATATATATACACATATATAGAAGCACAGACACAGACAGAAGCTGGATGCTGGAGTCTGGGAAGCTCAGCTTGTTGCCACAAACAATCTTTTATACAAATTTATTCAAAATGCAGATAAGCAGAGGTGGTAATTGGTATTTGGCATCCAATGGAGATGTGCTTCTGGAGGGGGTACAGAAAGCCAAACGAAACAAAACACCATTGCTGCACAGAAAGGGACAGCACCATAAATCACTCAGATGGTTTGTCTTTGGAACAGTCACTCTCAGTGACCTGCTATTGAATATCGCAGGTGCAGAGAATAGGCAAACCACCAGGCCAGCTTCAGCGGGGTGGTGGGGCGGGGGTGGGGGGGCAACATACAAATATCAGGGATTTTGGGTTTGCTGGTGATTCTGTAGTCTGCGTTTCTATGGTAACTATACAGCAAACACACATTAGCAAAACAAAGCAATTGAAGCTCTTTCACCACCACCCCCCCAACCCCCCCAACCCCACCACCCCCCCACCACCCTCCTATCCTGTTGGTGCTGGACTCTCATGGCTTCTTACTGGGCAGCCTGGGTACTTAAGCGGAGGGTCTCCCCCTAATGGTCATCCGTGCATGCCCGAGGCCCCTGAGGGTCAGCTGGACATTCGACCAAGGTGGGCAGTGCACAGGTTGCAGCACAGCTGAGTCGGATCCTGGCCTTTCCCAGACGCAGGTTGCGTGTGTGCACACACGTAGGGAATGTGGATGTAAAAGATCCCACTATCACTGTTCTGAGGGAAGGCAGGTAGGTTCACCCATGCCCTCACCAACACTTCTCACTGAACTAGCATCTCTAAAGCCGATTATCTGGTCATTATCAGATTACTGTGTGTGGGATCTTGCTGTGTGCAAACTGGCTACCTATACTCTGATGGGGTTTAACAAGGGAGAGGCTGACAATGAGAGGTTGTTTCCACTGGTCGGGGAATCTAAAACAGGATACAGGGCCGATCATTTGGGACCGAGATGAGGAGGAATTACTTCACTCAAAGGTTTGTAAATCTTTGGAGTTCTCTACCCCAGAGGGTTGCGGATGCTCCATCGTTGAACACATTTAAGGCCGGGATAGACGGAATTTTGGTCTCTCGGGGAATCGAGGGATATGGGAAGTGGGCGGGAAAATGGAGCTGATCCACCATGATTGTATTGAATGGCAGAGCAGGATCGACAGGCCATATAGTCTACTCCTGCTCCTATTTCCTGTATTTGTGTATCACAACAGTGTCTATACTTCTAAAAGTATATCATTTGCTGAAAGTGCTTTGCTTTTTTCACAGAGCATAGAAGGACGCCATTCGGCCCCACATATCTCTAACGCCTCATTTGAAAGCGTAATCCAATTACTCCCACTTCTATACACCTTTGCCCTGCCCCACCTCCCCCTGAAAATGTTTCCTTGTCATTTATACATCCAATTCCCCCTTTTGAAAGCTCCTATTGAACCTGCTTCCGCCGCTCTTAAAGGCAGCGCATTCCAGATGGCAACAAACCTGAAGACACGGGACGTGCGCAGGGTTAAATACTCGGGCTCGAACTCCACAAATCCAAGCCGGGGAAGGCCTGAGTGGGGCTTAGGTTGACCATTCTGAGGGATTAGCTGCACACTAAGGCAGTTTGGGGGTTGGTGGGTGGGGTGGGGGGGGGTGGGGGAGGGGGTGGGGGGGGGGGGGGGCGGAGAACGGGGGTAGGGGCAGAGGGGGAGAGAGGGGCAGCAGTTAAGGTTAAGGACGAATAATGTTTAATGACTGTTTGTGTTCATTGGGTGAGAGTCGGATGAATCTCAGTCACCCACACAGCAAGGCTGTCAGTTATTGAGAGTCTCCATTCCCTTCTTCCCACTGCCACCCACCTCCTACCCGACTCCCATTCCTGAAACACTCATTCCTACTGGAACATTCTTCACAGGAGTCTAATTCATAGAATGATGGGATCATCCAGAATGGGCCATTCGGCCACTTGCGCCAGCGCCAGCTCTTAAAAAGAGCTACTCAACCAGGGGAGCCGACCTCCCCTGCTCTGTCCCCATAGCTCTGCAAACTTTCCTCCTTCAAGTATTTATCCAATTCCCTTTGGAAAGCGCCTTTTGAATCTGCTTCCACCGCCCTTTCAGGCAGCGCATTCCAGATCACAACAACTCGCTGCGTAAAATACAGTCGCCTCGACTCCCCCTCTTTTGCCAACGACCTTAAACCTGCGTCCCTCTGGTTACCAACCCTTTTGTCAGTGGGATCATTTTCTCCTTATTTACTCCGTCAAACGCCCTCGTCATTTCAGCATTGCCCACGCTCCCCTAAAGATTGCAGCTTTGAGTTCCACCCCGGGGGCACGAGCACTAAGCCCAGGCTGGCACTCTCTGTACGACGCTGAGGGAGCGCTGCACTGTCAGAGGTACCGGTATTCAGAAGGGATGAGAAATGGCTCCGGCACTGGAATGGCTCGAGATCCTCGATGGGAACTTAACCAAATTCTATTGTTAAACCGGATGGGAAAGGGGCAAGGGGAGAGGCAGAATCCTCCTCACCCCTGGGGTCCAAACTGATTTGACACAGGATGGATCAATCAGAGCCTTTGAACATCCCAGGCACTGGGAGGATCGGGTTAAAGGGCGGACAACGAGGCTGGGATATTTGGCAGCAGGTGCAGATTGTGTGAAAGCGGGTGAGAGAGAAACATTCCAGTCCAGTCTGATGCTCCTCCCATTCAGGTTTCTCTCTGTAAGGCGAACAAGTGAAGAGGGCGCGGAGGCTGTAAAGGGAGGGGGGTGGGGGGGGGGTGTCAGGATTGAGCAAGTGGGTCATCCAGGAACTGGAACGCAATGGCTTGTGGCTGTGTTTCCACCCTCACCCCTCCCCCAAACGTTACTAATTTGCACACTGAAGGAGACTCCAACAGCTACAAAAACAACAGATTGCTCTTGTGTAGCACCGCCAACATAGTAAAACGGCCCAAGATGCTTCACAGGTTCCTGGAGCACCATGAAACAAAATTCGACCTCAAGCCCACGTTGAAGAGATCTCAGGGCGAGTGGCCAAAAGCTGAGTCATCGAGGTAGGCTTTAAGGAGCAAATTAAAGGAGGAAAGAGAGGAAGAGAGGTTGGGAGACGGAGAGATTTAGGGAGGAAATCCCAGAGTTTAGGGTCCAGACAATTGAAGGCACAGTCAGTCGCCAATGGTGGAGAGATGGGAATCAAAGATGGTCAAGTGGCCAGGACTAGAGGAATGCAGGTAACTCGATGGATTTGCAGCTGGAGAAGGTTACAGAGGTAGGGAGGGCAAGGCTGCGGAGGGAGAGACAGCTATTCATTTTAAGTCTGAGTTGAAGGAATAAGCGTCATGTTATGTATCTAATCAGAGAGTTGCTATATCGGTGCTGCAAAGCAGTTAATTGGATTCGGAGGGGAAATGCAAATGATCCCATTAAGGAAGAATATTGTTTTGATCCCTCCCTTGGGGGCAGAGGGCAATGACAGGCCGAGATCGGAAAAAACACAAATTTATTAACGGATTTTAACCAAATGCAGCTGAAATAGCGAGACGCTCTGGCAGCAAACACGGATTGTCGAGCTAGCTCGCTGCCCTTTCCTGACAATGGAACAGGGAGTACGCCCAACTCACACACGCAGGAGACGTTTACGCTGTTTCATCATCCAGCACAGGCCCGCTAATTTATTCAGGTTTAATTGTTACAATCATAATCCCAGGAACCTTTGAGGTGACAGATGTCATCATTTATACCCACTCCCCAGTCCCAAACCTCACATTCTGTCAGTGGATGTTGCTCATTAGCTGCTGTGCTGTGACTCAAGGGAGCAGCGAGGAAGAGGGAAGGGGAGAGTCAGAAAGGTACACAAAAAAATACCGAGAATTTCAGTTTGATCTCTACTTGCTGTTCAATTAGTCTTTCCTAGTGTGAGGCAGCCTGATGAGGAATCAAGAGAGCCAGGATTCTGCTCCTCCGACAGTGCAGCACTCCCTCAGTACTGGCCCTTCGACAGTGCAGCACTCCTTCAGTACTGACCTGCTAACTGTGCAGTGCTCCCTCAGTACTGACCCACTGACAGTGCAGCACTCCCTCTGTACTGACCTTCTGACACTGCAACAAACCCTCACTTCTGACCCTCTGACAGTGCAGCACTCCTTCAATTCTGACCCTCAGACATTGCAACAAACCCTCACTACTGACACTCTGACAGTGCAGCACTCCCTCAGTACTGACCCTCTGAAAGTGCAGCACTCCCTCAGTACTGACCCTCCAACAGTGCAGCATTTCATCAGTACTGACCATACTGACCATCCAAAAGTGCAGACATCCGTCAGTGCTGACCCTCTGACAGCGCAGCACTCCCTCAGTACTGACCTCATGACAGTGCCACACACCCTCAATACTGACCCAACACTGCAGCACTCCCTCAGTTCTGACTCTCAGACAGTGCAACAAACCCTCAGTATCGACCCTCCAACAGCGCAGCATTCATTCAGGACTGACCCTCCTACAGTGCGGTGCTCCCTCAGGACTGACACTCTGACAGTGCAGCACTCCTTCAGGACTGACCCTCCTACAGTATCATGCTCCCTCAGGGCTGACCCTCCTACAATGTAGTGCTCCCCCAGGACTGGCCCTCCTACAGGGCAGCACTCCCACAGGGCTGACCCTCTGACAGTGTAGTGCTCCCTCAGGACTGACCTTCCTACAGTGTCGTGCTCCCTCAGGACTGACCCTCTGACAGTGTAGTGCTCCCTCAGGACTGATCCTCTGACAGTGTAGTGCTCCCTCAGGACTGACCCTCTGACAGTGTAGTGCTCCCTCAGGACTGATCCTCTGACAGTGTAGTGCTCCCTCAGGACTGATCCTCTGACAGTGTAGTGCTCCCTCAGGACTGACCCTCTGACAGTGTAGTGCTCCCTCAGGTCTGACCTTCCTACAGTGTAGTGCTCCCTCAGTACTGATCCTCCTACAGTGCGGTGCTCCTTCAGGACTGATCCTCTGACAGTGTAGTGCTCCCTCAGGACTGATCCTCTGACAGTGTCGTGCTCCCTCAGGACTGATCCTCTGACAGTGTAGTGCTCCCTCAGTACTGATCCTCTGACAGTGTAGTGCTCCCTCAGGACTGATCCTCTGACAGTGTAATGCTCCCTCAGGACTGACCCTCTGACAGTGTAGTGCTCCCTCAGTATTGCACCAGGAGCATCAGCTGAGAATTTTTGCTGATTTCCTTTGAGTGGGACTTGGACTCATGAGGAGGATGTCAGAGTGAATTCCTTTGCTGTTTATCAACTGGGCTTTGGCTAATCTTAGATCGATTGCTTGTCTCACAAGACATCGCACTGAAACTTCCTGCCCTATAGCATTTCAAACTCTTTATTTGACCTGAGATTTGGAATCTCGTGTCTCAACACGATTACCCTGTTCAAACATTAGAATCTGACAGAGCAACTTTAAACAGGCCTGTTTCAAGATGACTTCCTCCTCCTCCTCCAGGGGACTATCTCAAGGCCCCCAGTCATTTCGTCCCTCACCCTGGGATTTCAGTACACAGTGTAGCTGGCCATCCTGAGGAATGTAGGAACAGGAGGAGGTCACTTAGCTCCTTGAGCTTGTTCAACCATTCAAATGGATGAAGGCTGATCGGTATCTTAATTCCATCTACCTGTACCACATCCTGAATGGTTAACACCCCTTTTCACCTGGTAAAAAATCTATTCATCTCAGCTTTGAAACTTCCAACTGTCCCCAAATCTTAACAGCCGTTCAGGGAAGTGTGTTCCAAATTCCCTGAGATGAATTGATTGATAGGTTTAAAGCATTCAATCAATTGGATTCTAGGAAGGCCAAATGCTCCACTTGAATTGCGACGTTATTTTCATGTATTTGATTATCTTCCCAGTTACAAACAACTTTGTTGTTGTGGGCACCCGAGGGCCGACAATCACATGATGGGCCGAATAGGCTCCATCCAACCAGTATGCTTTTACGAAGACTCGGGTCCAATCACCTGTCAGCCCTGGCCCCCAACAGGTTGGGAGTAAATACCAGGAGTAGGCCGATCAGCCCCTCCAGGCTGTTCCATTATTCTGTTGCATACAGAGAGATGTGCCAATGGCTTTGAACTTAGGATCTGGGAGAAGCATTAAGAACATGAGATCATAAGAAACGGGAATGGGAGGAGGCCACTCGGCCCCTTGAGCCTGCTCCGCCGATTCAATAAGATCATGGCTGATCTGCTTGTGGCCTTCACTCCACTTTCCAGCCTGTCAACTCCCTTGTTCATCAAAAATCTGTCTAACTCAGCCATCAAAAAAAGTAAATGGCGCAATGAATCGCCATGGGGTGGACTGTTCCATCAAGAGGATGAGTAGGTAAACGAGGTCCCGTGGACTGCGACTGCCACAGAAAAGATTGAAGAGATTGAGGATTTCTCCTTTAAATCTCAGGCTTGCTCGCTCAATCAAATCTTCCTGTGAGTCACCCAAACTTATTCGTGTCCCTCTCTACCGCCCCCCAACACACTCTTCTCCACTGCATTGTGCTCACAGCCCTGATCCCACACGCACCCCCTAACCCCACACTCCTCCCCACCCCCCCTCCCAATCCTCTTGCCCTCGTGGCACCCCCACACTCACCACCACCGCCCCCCCCCCCCACCCCCCCCATCCCTTTAGCCTGCCCACTCAATCAGCGAGCACAGATCGCCAACTCGATGCTAAAGATCCCCATCCCCTTGCTCAGGACATCTTTCCTCCGATGCTCTGGCTCTTCTTCTTCGGAGGAGGAGGCTATTAAATAACTGGTTGGGCATTGGGTCCATCTCTGCGCACCACACTTCAGGAAGGATATCGGGGCCGCGGAAAGGGTTCCAAGGGGATTTGTTAGAACGGTACCAGGAATGCGGGGCTTCAGTTATGTGGAGAGACTGGAGAAGCTGGGATTGTTCTCCTTACAGCAGGGAAGGTTAAGCAGGGAGGGATTTAGTAGAGCTGTTCAAAATTAAGAGTGATTTTGATCGAGAAGGTGGAAAGAAATTGTTTCCACTTACAGAAGGCCATTGAGAACAGCGATTATCTGATCCTGAGCAGATTGCTGTCTGTGGGAGTTTGCTGTTTTCAAATTAGCTGCCCTGTTCCTTCCATTACAACAGTGATCACACTTCACAAAGGTGTTTTATTGGCTGTACAGTGCTTTAGTTTGTCCTGAGGTTGTGAAAGGCGCTATAGAAATGGAGTGGCTTTCAGTCTATTGAGAGTCTGCAGTGGCAGGAGAGGGAGGGGTCATAACCAAGGAAGAGCTAGAGGGGAGGGGGAACTAGCAGTGGAAGGTGAGGAAAGGAGGGCTGCATTAGGGGTATGGGGGAGAGTAGAATGGAGAGGGATAGGACATTATGGGGTGTGGACATTGCTACTAGGGCCAGCATTTGTTGCTTATCCCAAATTGCCAGTAATAAGCTGTTTCAGAGGGCAGTCAAGAGTCAAGCACGTTGTTGTGGGAGTCACATGTGGGTCAGACCAGGTAAGGATGACAGATTTCCTTCCCTAAAGGGACTAGTGCACCAGATGAGTTTTTACAACGATCGATGAGAAGCTTCATGGTCACCATCACTGAGACTCACTTTCAATTCTGGACTCATTAACTGAATTCAAATTCCACCAGCTGCCAGAGCATTAACCTGGGGCCCCTATATTACTAGTCCAGTGACATTCCCACTACACCACCATCTCCCCATCTAGGAGATGTAAAAAGCAGGATGACCAACTGCACCATATTTTAGAGATAGTCCCTCATTTTGACCATTCTCCCCCAAACCTTTAGTCCTGTGGTTCTAGGGCGGCCTGTGGGAGACTGACCCTGTGGGAGACTGACCCTGGGAGACACCACGGTGAGTTTGAGTGATTTGAATGGGTGAGTGAGTCAGCCAGCGGGGAGACGATAATGTAGTGACTCATCAATATAAGTTGTAAGTTTTAATTGATTTGAAACCCCATCTATGATGGTCTCAAGACCGCTCCCCCCCTCAACCCCGCTCCACTTGCCCCCCTCATCTTGAAAACCACCAGCACGCCGCCCCCCCGCTCTCATGATTACCAATGACCCCCCCTCACGGCACCAGCTCTCGTGGCCCCACAGTCAAAGTGTCCCTTATTTTATTCCATGACAGTCGGTCACCCTGGCAAAGAGGGAAGGCGGAGGAGAAGCGGCAGCTTTAGCAAAACGTGACTTTTCCGGTGCGAGAGAGATGAGGCTCTTAATTCCTCACAGGCTGCACTTGCAGGAGGCTGTGACTCTGGGAGTTCACCTTAACCAGATACTCATCACAGCACCTTCCTGGGAGGAATGTATTACTTGAAGCTGCAAAGCAAACAAAACAGACAGGAAAAGGCAGAGAAATGAGGGCCTTATCGTTGCCATCAGCCCTGAGAGTTACCCAGCTATTACAATCCAGGCTTGATTACTGTGTGTGTGTGAGAGAGAGAGAGAGAGAGAGATGGTAATCAGATACCTTGGGTAGCCTCTGAGCAGTACAATTCGTGACTTTTGGGCTTTTGTTAGTCCAAGGGCTGGGTGTGGGGAGTGGGTAAAGAGAAGAGCAGGGATCTCATTAACCAGGGCTTCATTACATGTATCTGATCCTGTAATTTTGCAAATGGAGAAGGGATCAGCAATGGTCTGTCATGCCAGCCCTCTTGTACTGCGATCACACAATGCGACATAGCTGCAGGTTACCATCAACCGTGGACAATGTACAAAGCTTTGATCAAAGTTCCTTGTCGAGCAGCTGTGCTCTTTGTCCATTTCCCATTGGATCCCGTTACATTTAGCGACAGGCACCCTTTGAATTATTTCCTCTTAATGTCCATTGCTGAGCCTCCCCCCAACCTACCCCCATCCCCCCCAGCACCTCCCCACGAGTGAAACCATAAGAAGGCAATGAGGTCGAGAGGTCAGAGTATCAATGTCATTAAATGGAGTCAATGCTCGTAACTGTGTCCTTTTAATCTCCTCCTCCAGGTTCCCCACCCCCACACATCCCCCTCCACCACCACCACCACCATCTCCCCCCCCCACCGCCCCACCACCACATCACTTCCAAATGGCGCTAATTCTTCCTGGAATACAACAACTGTGCAACTCTTAGACCTAACAACAATTTGTATTTATATACCACTTTCAACACAGTCAAACATCCCAGAGTGCTTCACAGGAGCATTGTCAAACTACATCTGACACTCATTCCACTTAAGGAAATCTTGGGACAGGTGACCAAAAGCTTGGACAAAGAGGCTCCAAGGAACGGTTTAAAGGAGGAAAGTGAGCTGGAGAGGGGGAGAGGGGGAGAGGTGCAGGGAGGGAATTCCGGGGCCCAGGCAACTAAAGGCCCGGCCACCAACGGTGGGGGCGATTAAAACTGGGCATGCGAGAGGCCAGGTTTAGATAGCTCAGAGGTTTGAGGGGTTGGAGGAGGTTAGAGATATAGGTTTTGGGTGAGATGATTCAAAAACAAGGATGAGAATTTTCAAATCGAGGTGTTGCTTGACTGGGAGCCAATGTAGGTCAAGGAGTGAGAGGCGAACGGGCTTGGTGTGAGTTTAGACACGGGCAGCAGAGTTTTGGATGACCTCAAGCTGACATAAAATAGAAGCTAGAAAGCTAGCCAGGAGTGTGTCTGAACAGCCAAATCTAGTCAGCAAAGGCATGGGTGAGAGTTTCAGCAGCAGATAAGATGAGACAGGGGGTGATATTATGAGGTGGAGTTTGGTCATCTTAGCAATGTCATGGATGTTTGATGATAAGCTCATCTTGAGGTAAAATATGACACCAAGGTTGAAAATAGTCTAGTTCAGTCTCAGACAATTGCCGGGAAAGGGGTGAACTCTGCAACTAGGGAACAAATTTTGCAGCAAGCAGTAAAGAGAAAGGCTTCAATCTTCACTACAGCACTGAGGGAGTGCTGCACAGTCCAACTGCAATTTTTTGGATGAGACGTTAAATGAAGGTTTCGTTCGCCCTCTTAGCAAAGGTAAAAGGTTCCACAGCTACTATTCCAAGAAGAGCAGGAGAGTTATCCTCGGTGTCCTGGCCAATATTTAAACCTCAGTGTCCAGGAAACAGATGATCTGGCTACTTGTTTCATTGCTGTTTGTGGGAGTTTGCTGCCTGCATATTGGTTGATGCAATTCCGACAATAGACAAGTGACTGCACTCCATTGGCTGTTAAGAGATTTGGGACATCCTGAGATGGTGAAAGATGCGCCATAAATGCAAACCTTTTGTTTAAAACAGAATTGTGATGAGGATCCAATCGATGATTTTGCAGTGAATGTGAGACAGTTTATTCACTCACAACTCACACGTGCTCAACTATGAATCCTCTACAGGAGTTGGCATTAAAATCCATCGAGGTTCCCCTTGTATTTGCAACAGGAGCACATTGAATAGAAATTGCAGTTCCAATTTTTTTAAAAATCAAAATGGCTTGTGGAATGAATGTGTTTGACAAGGTCTACAATATGATTCAAATCACTTGCGTCCTGTGTGGCGTTCAGATGCCTGTCAGAATGGATTGAACACTTGCGAAAGATTTAAGCCTCTTTCATGTTGGGCTCTAACCCTCGCTGGTGACTTTAGCACTCCATGTACATAAAGCCTTGCACCAGTCAACACTCAGGCCCAATTATCGAGAAGATACATGCATGGACACAGGCGGGCTGTACAGTAACAGGACTGAATTGTTCCCTTATATCCACTGTATACTGCACATGTACAGAAGCTGATCTTGACAGACACACACACACACACGGGATTACCCAGAGCTGCAAATGTACCTTATGCTCAAGTTAAAATCAAACCACTTTACATTGACCAAAGGAAACACAAGTTGCCTCAATCATACAGTGACATCTTGGAAAAAAAATCAGAAATTCTCTCTGGTCTTTTTATTGCGCGCAAAACAGTCTGAGCAGCAGGAAGCAATCAAAACTCTGTCATTATGAAAGAGAGACCCTTCTATCAAGTCTCTGCCTTGTCCAATATCATCACAAGGATTAGTTCATGCTAACATGTAATGGGAAACTCACCCTTAAACCGATGTATCTTAACCGTGTGTGATGCTCTTAACTCATCCCTTCAAACTGCAGGCACCTCCCCCCCCCCCACCCACTCTCGATCCCAGAGAGAGATCTGTACACACCAGCACTTCATCTCAGAGTGAGACAGCTAAAAATACTCTCTCCATAGTCAAGTAATGGCTAATAGCAATCACCGATTTAGTCCCAAGTGAAGCTACAGCGACAAGTTTATTATTGAAAAACACCTCAGCCACAACATGGATAAATGTTGGGTGTATATTCACGTGAACATTTTTCATCATTCAGGCATCAAGAGTCTAAAGCAGCTACAATGAACAAAGGAACATTTGCACTTTCTGCTATTCCCCTCACCATTTTAACCAATAATCCAAAAGGTTAAAGTTCATATGCCCGTAAGCATTGAGATCACATGACTAGAGACAGTGCCTACTTTTTATTTCTTTTTTTACCATGTTTTATGTTTCATCGGCCAAGAAGAACGACAATTAGACCCATTTGACTTCCCAAACGGCTACATGTGGCTGATCCAACCAGCTCCTGGGGGAGGTGAATCTCTAACTCATGCTGCAGGGGGGCCACTTTGAGAGGCCAAGTCAGCCCGTCCACCCTGGAATGGGCCAACGACCCCCGAGGCCTCAAGACGGGTGCTCCAGACCAGCTCCCCGCCCCCACGCCCCCCACCCCCCCGGCATAGCAGAGCGCCCACCCACTTACTTGCCACCTCCAGCGAGGCGTTGTGGCTGACGGCCTCCCCCAGGTAGTTCCGGGCCACGCAGACGTAGCTGCCCTCGTCGGGTTTGCTCCTCCGCCCGTGTACAATGCGCAGGAAGAACAGCGAGCCGCTGGGCAGCAGCATGCGGTGAGAGCGGGGATCATCCTTGTCCGTCTCCACCCGCTCCCCGTCCTTGTACCACTCGACGGTGGGACTGGGCCTCCCCTCGGCCTTGCAGTTCAGGGTGGCCGGCTCGCCCTTGGACACGATCAGGTCAGAGGGGTGTTCCGCAATCCGGGGCGGGAAATCCTCCTGTCGAAGACGGGATCCTGAGAGAGAGAGGGAGAGAGGGAGAGAGAGTTAAAAATTTAAAATTAGGCTTCATTTTATTTTCGCTTGAGGATTCGTGGCCCCTACTACCCCTGTGGCACCTGCCATCTGTGCCCACCTCAGCTCATCTGCTGCTGATCCATGACTTGGTTACCTGCAGACTTGACTATTCCATTGCACTCCTGGCGCGCCCCCACCCCCTTCCATCTTCCACCACCCACCCCCACCCCTGCCCCCCCCACCCACACCCCCCCACATAAATTTAAACTCATCCTAAACTCTGCTGCTCTCTTTGCCAACTCGCACAAGTCCTCTTTCCCGGAGCTCGCTAACCTTTCCACAACAGGGTCCCGATCCTTCAAAGCCTCAGTTTTAAAGTTCTCGCCCCTGTAGTCAAATCCCTCTGTGGTCTCACCCCTCCCTATCCTCTGCAATCTCCTGCAGCTCTGAAAGCCTCTGAGATAGCTCAGCTTCTCCCATTCTGGCTGTCTGAGCATCCCTGATTTTAATCGCTGTACTGTTGGCGGCCGTCCCTTCAGCTGCCTCGAGCCTTACCTATGGAATTCCCTCCCTAAACCTCTCCAGCTCTCTACCTCACTGTCCTCCTTTAGAAAGCTCCTGAAAATCAACCTCTCTGACCAGGCTTTTGCTCATCTAACCTAACACCTCCTTACGTGGCTTGGTGTCAAATCTTATTTGATAACGCTGCTTGAAGCACCTTGGAACATTTTTCTGTGTTAAAGTGGCTATATAAATGTATGTTGTTGTTGAAGGAGGTGGCAACATCACAAATCAGTATTGCATTCTTGTCTGACAGCACATGCCCTGGTGGGGGTAGTTTCATAGGTACCGGCACCCTACTACCTTGACCCCAGGCAGTATTCTTTGAGTGGGTGCCTTGACCTAAATAATTGGTGAACTATTTGACTGTGGAGGCCATTAATGCCATATACACATAACCTAACTGAGGCAATGGCAGTCTCTGGAGAGTCCCACGCCACCTTCTGAGGGAGGTCAGCCACATTAAGTGGCCAGTGCCGAGCCTTCCCGGGATCAAGAACCCTGGCAGCAGTCATCCTGCACCCCCCCCTGAGAGCAGCTGGCCAATTAGAGGCTGGAAGCTGTCGAGTGCTGTCAGCGCCGCTGGAGGAGCAGTGGCAGCTGCTGGTAATGCAGCCAGGTAAGGGACACAGGCCACAGGTGAGTTGAGGGCAGGATGGGGGGGTCTCGGGGCGGGGGTGCTGGACAGCAGAAAGGATTGATGGTGGTTCTCAGTGGGCCCCCCTTTCCCAATGCCAAGACCGTCAGTCAGGCATTGAGTACCTGACCACACAGGACCACCCCCCCCCCCACCCCCCGTCCCCTCCTGAGACCCCCATCCTGCCCTCGCTCACCCGTGCACTGTGTCCCTTACCTGGGTGTGTTACCAGCAGCTGCCACTGCTCCTCCAGCGGCGCCGACGGCACTCGAGTGAATTGAGGCAGAGGCAGGAAGGTGGTGGGGTCCCTCTCACCCGACTAAGTGGCCCCCCTGCTTAAAAACTCACCTCAGGAGAGGTCACTAAATTCCACCCCCATACATTGGCCAGTTAGGGGGCTGCTGGACAGCAATCGGGAGCCCAAAGCCGAGAGACCTTTCCACCCCCCGGCCCAGGAACATTGGCGAATTGGACCCCCACCTGCAAAATCACAACTGAGACTGGGGTTATGCAACTCTGATTGACTATTCCAGGCAGCATGGATTCGATGGGCCAAATGGTCTCCTTCTGTGCAGTAATGACTCTACGACCTCCTACCCATTGGTCACACATCCATCCTCATGGCGACCCTTCCCCTCATGACCAATCAGAAAGTGAATACATTCTTCAATATCCAATTGGATGATCCTCGAGTGTCAGTCAAACAGCCTTTACATCCCATATCAAATACTTGTGCAACTAGATTACAAAGTTCAAAGAAAATGAAAAGAAACTTCAATTTTCTTGAGATCCCAGTGATGTTTCACGTGGGTTAGCTTGCCTCAAGGTCATGAGATTAGTTTTAATTCACCGAGTCTGCGACCCCCTAACTCTAGCCCAAACTAAACTCAAGACAGCCTGACTGAGGAGGCTAAGTAGGTAGGGGGAGGTGGTTTAAAGCTGGGGCCTCCCCCACTTCCCCCTACCTCCCCTGTCTGGACAGCTCACCAGGGACCATCCAAGCAATCACAAAGCCAGCCTTGCGATGTGATTCATCTCCACGTGCACAGTGGCCTGGTTTCACATTGGGAAAAGGCCATTCCGGACCTGAGCTGCCTGGAACGCAGCCAGTAAAGAGGAGGAAAGAATTAAAAAACCATCGTGGGGAATTTATTTTCTTCTAGTAAATTATGCCTTTCCTTGCCACAATAGTTTACAGATTGGCTGGCTCATCTCAGGCCTCACTCTTTTGAGTTAACAGATGCTCGGACTGCTAAAACCTATGGCAATTCCACACTCGTTTACTGAACCCAACACTCAGACAGACAGGACTTGAGAGCAAACCACAAAAAAGCCCAATACAATTGTGTGGTTTTATAAATAGCGACACAGACAACAAAAGCAGAACTAGACACAGGGCTGTGGGGAGGGAGCTGAACAGCGGAATTCACTTGAGACTGTTACAGCGTTCAGGGCCGCTGACCATCCAGGACTTTCCGGGATTGTCCTGGAGACTGGCGTCCTGTCCCATGTCCCATGGGTGGACTCCCTGGGATGCCATTTGTCCCGGATTCCTCTGGGCAGTGACTCAGGAGATTGCACAAGGTCTCCTCTTGCTGCCCGAGCAGTGTTGGGGGTCTGTACCTGCACAGTCCAGAGTTTTCTCCATGCACACGTGCAGGAACAAGGCTGCACAGGCACAGTGGAGCAGAGGGAGCAGGAGTACATTAGAATATAACAGGAGAATATAAGAATATAGGAGCAGGAGTAGGCCATTCAGTCCTACAAGCCTGCTCCACCATTCAATGAGATCATAGGTGATCTTCTACTGCAACACCATTTCTCTGTACATTCCCTGCGTCTCTTATGTGTTTAATAACCAGAAATCTATTGGTCTCAGTCTTGAATATGCTGAATGACGGGGCCTCCACCACCCTCTGGGGCAGAAAATTCCAAAGAAGTTTCCCTTATTTCTTTTCCCCCCAGAGTTGGTCACCCTGTCAGGATTATGGAGAGAGAATGGGGCAGTGGGATTAGTTTGGGATTGATACTGGGCTATGGGAAGAGAGCGGGATTAGTTTGGGATTGATACTGGGCTATGGGGAGAGAGCGGGATTAGTTTGGGATTGATACTGGGCTACGGGGAGAGAGCAGGATTAGTTTGGGATTGATACTGGGCTATGGGGAGAGAGCGGGATTAGTTTGGGATTGATACTGGGCTATGGGGAGAGAGCAGGATTAGTTTGGGATTGATACAGGGCCAAGGGGAGAGAGCGGGATTAGTTTGGGATTGATACTGGGCTATGGGGAGAGAGCGGGATTAGTTTGGGATTGATACAGGGCCATGGAGAGAATGTGGGGCAGTGGGATTAGTTTGGGATTGATACAGGGCCAAGGGGAGAGAGTGGGATTAGTTTGGGATTGATACAGGGCCAAGAGGAGAGAGCGGGATTAGTTTGGGATTGATACTGGGCTATGGGGACAGAGCGGGATTAGTTTGGGATTGATACTGGGCTATGGGGAGAGAGTGGGATTAGTTTGGGATTGATACTGGGCTATAGGGAGAATGCGGGGCAGTGGGATTAGTTTGGGATTGATACAGGGCCAAGGGGAGAGAGCGGGATTAGTTTGGGATTGATACTGGGCTATGGGGAATGAGCGGGATTAGTTTGGGATTGATACTGGGCTATGGGGAGAATGCGGGGCAGTGGGATTAGTTTGTGATTGATACAGCGCCAAGGGGAGAGAGCGGGATTAGTTTGGGATTGATACTGGGCTATGGGGAGAGAGCCGGATTAGTTTGGGATTGACACTGGGCTATGGGGAGAGAGCGGGATTAGTTTGGGATTGATACTGGGCTATGGGGAGAGAGCAGGACTAGTTTGGGTTTGATACTGGGCTATGGGGAGAGAGCGGGGCAGTGGGATTAATTTGGGATTGATACAGGGCCAAGGGGAGAGAGCGGGATTAGTTTGGGATTGATACTGGGCTATGGGGAGAATGCTGGGCAGTGGGATTAGTTTGGGATTGATACAGGGCTATGGGGAGAGAGTGGGGCAATGGGATTAGTTTGGGATTGATACAGGGCTATGGGGAGAGAGTGGTGCAATGAGATTAGTTTGGGATTGATACAGGGCTATGGGGAGAGAGTGGGGCAATGGGATTAACTTGGGATTGATACAGGGCTATGGGGAGAGAGTGGGGCAGTGGGATTAGTTTGGGATTGATACAGGGCTATGGGGAGAGAGTGGGGCAATGGGATTAGTCTGGGATTGATACAGGGCTATGGGGAGAGAGTGGAGCAGTGGGATTAGTTTGGGATTGATACAGGGCCATGGGGAGAATGTGGGGCAATGGGATTAATTTGGGATTGATACAGGGCCATGGGGAGAATGTGGGGCAGTGGGATTAGTTTGGGATTGATACAGGGCTATGGGGAGAGAGTGGGGCAGTGGGATTAGTTTGGGATTGATACAGGGCCATGGGGAGAATGTGGGGCAGTGGGATTAGTTTGGGATTAATACAGGGCCATGGGGAGAGAGCAGGGCAGTGGGATTAGTCTGGGATTGATACAGGGCCATGGGGAGAATGTGGGGCAATGGGATTAGTTTGGGATTGATACAGGGCCATGGGGAGAATGTGGGGCAGTGGGATTAGTTTGGGATTGATACAGGGCTATGGGGAGAGAGCAGGGCAGTGGTATTAGTCTGGGATTGATACAGGGCCATGGGGAGAGAGTGAGGCAATGGGATTAATTTGGGATTGATACAGGGCTAAAGCAGGACCATGGGACAGCGAGAGGATGAGTACACTGAGAGTGCGGGGGTAGGGAATAGGCAAGTATATTTATAAAGCATTCTGAGTTATCTAAGAAAGCATTAATACCGATTTCATGATTGGATTAGCGCAGAGACCGGGACTGATTTGACAGTCACTCAGTACACAATACTCATTGTTCAGTTTATAGTAAGCGCTGTGTCAGTTGCATTTTACTTAAATTCAATTTAGTGGATTAAAGTAAAAACGTCACAGAGTTAATTAACATCATGCAAAACCCCATAACCACCTATAAACTTCTCTAATCTTTGACATTCCTGTAGAGTTACAACAGCTCCACAGAACTGTGTTCAATATTGAATATTTGCCCCTCCCAATTAACAGAGAATAGGTGAAAGGGCAGAGGTTATATTGTCTGCCATGCTCAGAGGGCAGCAGGTCACCTGAGTCAGGTGGTTGGGGGTTCAAAACACATTCCACAGATATGAGCAGTCTCAGTGTAATACTAAGGGAAAGTAAAAGATACCATGGGCAGTATTTTGGAGAAGACTGCGGGATTTTTCCTGATTTCCTGGGCTGTTATTCATCCCGCAAACAATGTCACTCATAAAACATATGATCTAGTTTTTTTTTTTATTCGCTCATGATTTATGGGATGTGGGCTTTGCTGGCTGGGCCAGCATTTATTGCCCATCCTTAATTGCCCTTGAGAAGGTGGTGGTGAGCTGCCTTCTTGAACCGCTGCAGCCCATGTGGTGTAGGTACACCCACAGTGCTCTTAGGAAGGGAGTTCCAGGATTTTGACCCAGCAACAGTGAAGGAACGGCGATATATTTCCAAGTCAGGATGGTGAGTGACTTGGAGGGGAACTTCCAGGTGGTGGTGTTCCCATCGACCTGCTGCCCTTGTCCTTCTAGATGGCAGTGGTCATGGCTTTGGAAGGTGCTGCCTAAGGAGCCTTGGTAAGTTCCTGCAGTGCATCTTGTAGATGGTACACACTGTGTGTCGGTGATGGAGGGAGTGAATGTTCATAGGTGTGGTGCCAATCAAGCAGGCTGCTTTGTCCTGGATGATGTCAAGCTTCTTGAGTGTTGTGGAAACTGCACTCATCCACACAAGTGGGGAGTATTCCATTACACTCCTGACTTGTGCCTTGTAGATGGTGGACAGGCTTTGGGGAGTCAGGAGGTGAGTTACTTGTCACACAATTCCTAGCCCCTGACCTGCTCTTGTAGCCATAGTATTTATATGGCTAGTCCAGTTCAGTTTCTGGTTAACAATAATCCCCAGGATGTTGATAGTGGGGGATTCAGTGATGGTAATACCATTGAACGTCAAGGGACTTTGGCTAGATTCTCTCTTGTTGGAGATGGTCATTACCTGGCACTTGTGTGGCATGAATGTTACTTGTCACTTGTCAGCCCAAGCCTGGATATTGTCCAGGTCTTGCTGCATTTGGACATGGACTGCTTCAGGATCTGAGGAGTTGCAAGTGGTGCTGAACATTGTGCAATCATCAGCGAACATCCCCACTTCTGACCTTATGATGGAAGGAAGGTCATTGATGAAGCAGCTGAAGATGGTTGGGCTGAGGACACTACCCTGAGGAACTCCTGCAGTGATGTCCTGGAGCTGAGATGATTGACCTCAAACAACCACAATCATCCTCCTTTGTGCTAGGTATGACTCCAACCAGCGGAGAGTATTCCCTCTGATTCCCATTGACTCCAGTTTTGCTAGGGCTCCTTGATGCCACACTCAGTCAAATGCTGCCTTGATGTCGAGGGCAGTCACTCTCACCTCACCTTGGGAGTTCAGCTCTTTTGTCCATGTTTGAACCAAGGCTGTAATGAGGTCAGGAGCTGAGTGGCCCTGGCGGAACCCAAACTGGGCATCAGTGAGCATGTTATTACTAAGCAAGTGTCATTTGATAGCACTGTTGATGAGACCTCCCATTGCTTTACTGATGTTCAAGAGTAGGCTGATGGGGCAGTAATTGGCCGGGTTGGATTTGTCCTACTTTTTGTATACAGGACATACCTGGGCAATTTTCCACATAGCTGGGTAGATGCCAAAGTTGTAGTTGTACTAGAACAGCTTGGCTAGGGACACAGCACGTTCTGGAGCACAAGCCTTCAGTACTATTGCTGGAATGTTGTCACGGCCCATAGCCTTTGAAGTATCCAGTGCCTTCAGCTGTTTCTTGATATCATGTGGAGTGAATCGAATTGGCTGAAGACTGGCATCTGTGATGCTGGGGACCTCCAGAGGAGGCTGAGATGGATCATTCACTCGGCACTTCTGGCTGAAGATTGTAGCAACTGCTTCAGCCTTATCTTTTGCACTGATGTGCTGGGCTCCTCCATCATTGAGGATGAGGATATTTCTGAAGCATTCTTCTCCAGTGAGTTGTTTAATTGTCCACCACCATTCACAACTGGATGTGGCAGGACTCCAGAGCTTAGATCTGATCCGTTGGTTGTGGGGTCGCTTAGCCCTGTCTATCACTTGCTGCTTAAGCTGTTTGAACGCAAGTAGTCCTGTGTTATAGCTTCACCAGGTTGACATTTATCATTGTTTGTGGGATCTTGCTGTGTGAAAATCGGCTGTTGCATTTCCAACATTACAACAGTGGCTACACTTCAAGAAGTACTTCATTGCTTCTAAAACACTTCAGGATGTCCTGAGGTTGTGAAAGTCATGACAGAAATACAAGTCCTTCTTTAATAGAACCCCAGAAACTTACAGCACAGAGGGAGGCCATTAGTTCCACCAGGCCTGTGCTGCCTCTTTGAGAGAGCAGTCATGCTTAGGCCCATACCCTCACTTTTCATCTGTAACCCTGTAATTTCCTCATCGTCAGCAACCTGTCCAATTTACCTTAAAAATGATTTACGGAATCAGCTTCCACCACCTTTTCAGGCAGAACATTCCAGATCCTGACAACTCTCCGAGTGAAAAGCATTCTATTCCTCCCTCCTTTAGATCTTTTACCAATGGCTTTAAATCTTTAATCTCTGGTTATTGACCCAACTGACCAAAGGGAATATTTTTTTCTCTGTTTGTTCGATCAAAACCTCTCATCATTTTAAATACTTCTACTCAGTGCTCTCATAACCTTCTCTGATCTGAGGGAACAGTCTGAACTTTTCCAACCTGTCCTCTTCACTGAAGCCCCTCATCCCTGGGAACATCCTGGTAAACCTCCTCTGTTCCCTTTCTAAGGCCTTTACATCTTTCCTAAAGTGTGGTGCCCAGAATTCTCCACAAGACTCCAGCTGGGAAACGTAGAAACATTAATAATAGAAGCAGGAATAAGTCATTGGACCCTTCGAGCCTACTCCGCCATTCAATATGATCATGGCTGATCCTCTATCTCAGCGCCATACTTCTGCTCTCTCCCCACACTCCTTGATGCCTTTAGTGCACAGAAATCTATTTCCTTCTTAAATATATTCAGTGACTTGGCCTCCGCAGCATCTGTGGTAGAGAATTCCACAGGTTCACCACCTTCTGAGTGAAGAGGTTTGATCAAATCACTCCGTAATCTTCGAAATTCCATGGAATACAATGCTAGTTTGTGTAATCTCCCGCTACATTTCGCCCTCGGAGATGGTGGTATAGTGACAATGTCACTGGGGTTTGGTGATCCAGATGCTCAGGCTTAATCCTCTGGGGACATGATTCAAATCTCACCATGCTAGCTGGTGGAATTTGATTTCAATTAATAAAATCTGGAATTATAAAACTAGTGTCAGTAATGGTGACCATGAAACTACCTCTGTACTAATGCATGAATTTTTGTTGTCTTATTAGCTGTAGCATATAACTATAAGCTTAACTTCAATCCAATGTAAACTCACTTTAATTTAAAATATATCGCTTGTTTGTAACTCATTTCCAAATGTCGTCAGAGGACAAGTGGGCAAAGCCGCAGAACACAACTGACAGCAGCGTATGTTTACTGTGGATATTATGCTAGACTACTGTTTACACTATTTTTAAAATCATTGACAAAAGAACTACAAGGGAAATGAGGGGATATTTTTTCACACACAGGGCTGTTAAGATCTGGAGCTCAACAGCATTCTTGGACCTTGCAAAAGACAACAGGACATGTATTTGTAGAGGACTAATTTGCAGGGCTATGGGAAAAAGCTAGGGAATGGGATTATATTGAAGTGCTCTTTAGAAGAGCCAGCATAGGAATGAGGGGCCGAGTGGTCTCCTCTATGCTCTAAGAATTAAACAGGCTCCTCCAAAAGCACGATAATGAATGTTTTGCCTTATTGATGCTGAACTATTACATTGTAGTTCTCTCGCATATTTGCAAGTATTTATTTTCTATGTGTAACTTTCCCAACTGCAACTGGTCTGACCTCTGACATTTTGTATTTGCTCATGGGATGGGGGCATTGCTGGCTAGGCCAGCATTTATTGCCCATCCCTAATTGCCTTTGAGAAGTGAGTGGCTTGCTAGGCCATTGCTGTGGGTCTGGAGTCACACGTAGGCCAGGCCAGGGAAGGACATCAGATTTCCTTCCCTCAAGGGCATTAGTGAACCAGATGGGTTTTTATGACAATCACCACAATAGTTTCATGGTCATCATTAGACTCCTAATTCCAGGTTTGTTATCAAATTTAAATTTCACCATCTGCTGTGGTGGGATTTGAACCCACTCTCCAGAGCATTACCCCAGGGCTCCGGGTTACTAGTCCAGTGACAAAACCACAACACCACTGCCCGGTGGACCAGACCTTACTGGAAGTATGTCGATGACACATGCTATTATTAATGTGCAACTCAGCCAGCAGATTCAGGGGTGAAGAGATACACACTAAGTCTCCAGAACTCGCTGGTCAGTCTATGTCGCTGTGCTCACTGCCTCATGGAAATGGTTTCCTCGCCCTCAGCTTCCCTGTTAGATATGAGAACTTGCTGGATATGCACCTTAACTTCCCATTAAACGGACTATAGAGAGCTAGAGCTGGAGCAGGTTGATAAAGCAGTTAGGAGGTATACGGACAATGAACCTTTATAAAATGCTAGTTAGGCCTCAATTGGATTCTTGTCTCCAATTCTGGATACTGCACTTTGGGAAGGATGTGAAGGCTTTAGAGAGGATGCAGAAAAGATTCACGAGAATGGTTCTAGGTATGAGGAACTTCAGATACACAGATAGATTGGTTAAATTGGGACTGTTTTCCTTGGAGAAGAGAAGGTCGAGAAGAGATTTAATAGAGGCATTCAAAATCATGAGGGTGAATGGAGAAAAACTGTTCCCATTGGTGGAAGGATCAAGAACCAGAGGATTCAGATTTAAGATGAATGGCTAAAGAATCAAAGGTGGCATGAAGACGTTTTTTTATGCAGCAAGTGGTTAGGATCTGTGTCCCTGAGTTCTAGTCTCTCCCACAAAGGGAAACATCTACTCTGTCCAGTCCCTTCAGGATCTTATATGTTTCAATAAGATCACCTCTCATTCTTCCAAACTCCAATGGGTACAGGCCCAACCTGTCCAACCTTTCCTCATAAGACAATCCCTTCATCCCAGGAATCAGTCGAGTGAATCATCTCTGAACTGCTTCTAATGCAATCTTATCCTTTCTTAAGTAAGGAGACCAAAACTGTATCTAGTACTCCAGATGTGGCCTCACTAAGGTCCTGTACAACTGCAGCAAAGCTTAACTCAAATCCACCTGTTTTCTTTTCAGTCATGCCTCTATTTATTTCTCAATCCTTAAATCTAATTGGTTAAGGAGATAAGACTGTTGACCCCATTCTTCCCTGAGGACCCAGGCGCCTGGTCAACAGCTCACACTTCTAGCTGGTTATGGAGTGACTTATATTTCAGTTTAAGTCTACAGGAAAAAGTCAAGCTATACTGGGCCAATTACTTTAGTCGCACCCATTCTTAAATCCTGACCCAACATGTGTGGGTTTTGACATCTATCAGCTAAGCTCAAAAGAGGCTAGTGTTTTGAATATGTAATGTCGTTATTCATATGCTTTAGGAATATAACTTTTAGTTTGGGGATTGAAATTTTTGGATGCAAGATAAATGAAAACCTAACATAATTGAAATTCAGAGGCTGGCCTATGTTTATTTAATAAGGTCATAGTTGGGAGCACTAAACATTAAACAAGGGTGACCCCTCTCTGGGCTTCCTGATATAGATGGAGAGTCTACAGCCGCTTCAATAAGGGGTTTGAATTATTCATATGGTTTCCCAAAACAAAGGGGAGGTTTGGGAGTTGGAGATAATTAGTTTAAATCTCTATCCAGGACATCCCAGGTGCGCCAAGTTGCCATGGGGATAGATTGCAGGGAGGTTTTTATTTGATTTTGGATTTAACTCTGCAATTTCGCACAGAAGGGTTCAGTTGGTGTTTGGAAGCTTCTGGAACCAGTATCAAAAAACTAAGGGTATTTTCAGATTTGGAGTCATTCAGGAAGAATAAAATGAGGCCCGTGCTCGAGCTGGGGAGTCCACATTCATGAGGTGTTGAAAGAGAATTGAAGGAATCATCTAGCCGGATGCCAGTGGAAGAAACCCATATCTTGGAGAATTGCAGGAACACTGAGGAGAATCAAAGTGAATTCCTGAGAGCTGTGGCACAACTAAGTTTGGTCCCAAGAGAAGTGACGGAACACACAAGATCCTGGAAAGTGGAGGGGAAATCATGGGTCGAAATAAAATTAGAACATAGAGTCCAGTTAAGATTTTGGGGTTTAAAGAATAAGCGTGAATGAAATATGGTGTTAAGGTAGTAGTGCTTTGTTTAACTCTTGTACAGTAAAGGTTTTTGTTTAACACATGAAATCTTTTGGTGCAATTCTTTCAGTTAACAACTGGGAGTTTGAATTTATTTTCCAAAGTCACTGGTCTTTACTGGGGTCATACACCAGTGGTCATACACACGAGCGAGCAAATCACAGGACTTTTCTTTGTTTGCATGTGGTCCATGTCCTACCATCAAGTTATCTATCCAGAGACAAAAATCAAATAAGAGGACTACTACAATCTACAGAATTGGGGTTTACACAAGATTTTGAATATAGTTTGTTTATAAACCACTGGAATACTATGTCTGAATTAAAGAGGCCAATGAGACAACAACTTACATTTATATAGCGCCTTTAATGTGGTTAAACACCCCACGCACTTCACGGGAGTGTTATTGACACAATTTAACACTGAATCATGTAAGGAAATAATATGTCAAGTAACTAAAAGCAAGGACAACATGGTAGTTATTTTTTATTCATTCACAAGATTGGGCATTGTTGGCTAGGACAGCATTTATTGCCCACCCCTTGCCTTGTAGGTGGTGGTCAGGCTTTAGGGAGTCAGCTGCGTATCTAAAGGAGCACCTTGCGGGAGGAAAGAGAGGTGCAGAGGCAGAGAGATTTATGGGGGGAATTCCAGAACTTTGACCCAGGCAGATAAAGGCACTGTCGTCAATAGTGGAATGACTGCAATGTGAAAGAGCACAAAATTGGAGGAGCACAGACCAGTACCAAGCTAAAACTAGGCAAAAAATACTTTATTTCTGTCATGGTAACATGTAGTGCAGAGGCTTGGGTGTGGTCCAGTATGGGAGTCTGGGTGCAGTAGGTTGACTGGAACTGAGATGCAGAGGAGTTGTTGGTAGAACAAACGCCTTGGAATAATATAGCCTCAACACAGAAATTTTCAAGTAGTAGCCCATCTGACACAGAGACCTCAAAGTACACTAGGTCGCCTGGTGAAGATGGAGGCCTCAAAGCACATTAAGCCTCTTGGTGTAACTTCTCAGTCTGAGGCTGGCACTGTCAAGAAGATTCCTACAAGAATTAATTTAAAACAGACTGACAAAAAAGCTTAAATCAAGAACAGTGTGCACACACGCACAGGTATCCTCTCCTTGAGTGAAAGGGTTCACGTTAGCAGAGACAGGGATTCAGAGCTCGGCTATAGGGTATAAAGCGCCGAATGTTTTACAGGAGAGGCCATTTCCTGGATTTATAATGCTAATTATAACGTACTTCATCCGTCCATTCACTGACTGAGCTGGATGTCAGTGACTGCAGTCAGGTATTTAAGGGATTAGGGTTAGACAAATCCCTTTGGGAAAGGAATGCACTACAGCTTTTTTTTTGCTGAATCTCTGGGGTTTTATTCCATTGAATTGCTGGTGTTATTTTAGATTCCAACACAGATACAGTCAGTCGGTACAAATCACGGGTACATTTACCCTGGCCTGCTTGTTTCTGTAAGAATTCCTCTGTACGTGCTGGGTTAAGTTTTGAGCCTGACCTCTGATGGTTGAGCAGGTGGTGCATTCCACACTCGAAAGCCAGCCTTAAAAGGGCCTTCCCCCCCACCCCAATAAAAAACAGTGCTCAACAAAACAGCCTACACACAGAAGACACCGTCAGGAGGGGAGGAGGGGCGAGGAAGGAGGGATGGATGAAGAAACAGAGGGCGGAAGGAGGGTGGGAGGGGCAGAAGGAGAGTGGGAGGGAGGCAGAAGGACGGGGAGGGAGGGAGGGTGGAGAGTAAGGTGGGGAGGCCGGAAGGAGGGTACGGGTGGAAAGAGGGTGGGGGAAAGAAGGGGGGAGGGTTAGGAAGGAGGGAGACTTGAGTGTGGAAGGAGGGAGGGTGGGAATGGAAGGAGGGAGGGTGAGCGCAGAAGAGAGGAGGGTGAGGAACAAGGAGAGTGGGTGTGGGAGGAGGGAGGGTGGGGACGGAAGGAAAGAGGGTGAGGAGGGAGAGTGGGTGAGGAAGGAGGGAGGATGGGGACGGAAGGAGGGAGGTGAGGAAGGAGGGAGGTGGGCGTGGAAGGACGGAGAGTGAAGAACAAGGGAGGGTGAGGAAGGGGGGTGAGGAAAGAGGGAGGGTGAGGAAGGAGGAAGAGTGGGTGAGGAAGAGGAAGGGTGAGGAAGGAGGGAGAGTGGGTGAGGAAGGAGGGAGAGTGGGTGAGGAAGAGGAAGGGTGAGGAAGGAGGGAGAGTGGGTGAGGAAGGAGGGAGAGTGGGTGAAGAAGGAGGGAGAGTGGGTGAGGAAGAAGAAGGGTGAGGAAGGAGGGAGAGTGGGTGAGGAAGGAGGGAGAGTGGGTGAGGAAGAAGGGAGAGTGGGTGAGGAAGGAGGGAGAGTGGGTGAGGAAGGAGGGAGAGTGGGTGAGGAAGGAGGGAGAGTGGGTGAAGAAGGAGGGAGAGTGGGTGAGGAAGGAGGGAGAGTGGGTGAGGAAGGAGGGAGAGTGGGTGAGGAAGGAGGGAGAGTGGGTGAAGAAGGAGGGAGAGTGGGTGAGGAAGGAGGGAGAGTGGGTGAGGAAGGAGGGAGGGTGGGTGAGGAAGGAGGGAGGGTGGGTGAGGAAGGAGGGAGAGTGGGTGAAGAAGGAGGGAGAGTGGGTGAGGAAGGAGGGAGAGTGGGTGAGGAAGGAGGGAGAGTGGGTGAGGAAGGAGGGAGGGTGGGTGAGGAAGGAGGGAGGGTGAGGAAGGAGGAAGAGTGGGTGAGGAAGGAGGGAGAGTGGGTGAGGAAGGAGGGAGAGTGGGTGAGGAAGGAGGGAGGGTGAGGAAGGAGGAAGAGTGGGTGAGGAAGGAGGGAGAGTGGGTGAGGAAGGAGGGAGAGTGGGTGAGGAAGGAGGGAGAGTGGGTGAGGAAGGAGGGAGAGTGGGTGAGGAAGGAGGGAGAGTGGGTGAGGAAGGAGGGAGAGTGGGTGAGGAAGAGGAAGGGTGAGGAAGGAGGGAGAGTGGGTGAAGAAGGAGGGAGAGTAGGTGAGGAAGGAGGAAGAGTGGGTGAGGAAGGAGGGAGAGTGGGTGAGGAAGGAGGGAGAGTGGGTGAGGAAGGAGGGAGAGTGGGTGAGGAAGGAGGGAGAGTAGGTGAGGAAGGAGGGAGAGTGGGTGAGGAAGGAGGGAGAGTGGGTGAGGAAGGAGGGAGAGTGGGTGAAGAAGGAGGGAGAGTGGGTGAGGAAGGAGGGAGAGTGGGTGAGGAAGGAGGGAGAGTGGGTGAAGAAGGAGGGAGAGTGGGTGAGGAAGGAGGGAGAGTGGGTGAAGAAGGAGGGAGAGTAGGTGAGGAAGGAGGGAGAGTGGGTGAAGAAGGAGGGAGAGTGGGTGAAGAAGGAGGGAGAGTGGGTGAGGAAGGAGGGAGAGTGGGTGAGGAAGGAGGGAGAGAGGTGAGGAAGGAGGGAGAGATGGGTGAGGAAGGAGGGAGAGTGGGTGAGGAAGGAGGGAGAGTGGGTGAGGAAGGAGGGAGAGTGGGTGAGGAAGGAGGGAGAGTGGGTGAGGAAGAGGAAGGGTGAGGAAGGAGGGAGAGTGGGTGAGGAAGGAGAGAGAGTGGGTGAGGAAGGAGGGAGAGTGGGTGAGGAAGGAGGGAGGTTGGGTGAGGAAGGAGGGAGAGTGGGTGAGGAAGGAGGGAGGGTGAAGAAGGAGGGAGAGTGGGTGAGGAAGGAGGAAGGGTGAGGAAGGAGGGAGAGTGGGTGAGGAAGGAGGGAGAGTGGGTGAGGAAGAGGAAGGGTGAGGAAGGAGGGAGAGTGGGTGAGGAAGGAGGGAGAGTGGGTGAGGAAGGAGGGAGAGTGTGTGAGGAAGGAGGGAGGGTGAAGAAGGAGGGAGAGTAGGTGAGGAAGGAGGGAGAGTAGGTGAGGTAGGAGGGAGAGTGGGTGAGGAAGGAGGGAGAAGTGGGTGAGGAAGGAGGGAGAGTGGGTGAGGAAGGAGGCAGAGTGGGTGAGGAAGGAGGGAGAGTGGGTGAGGAAGAGGAAGGGTGAGGAAGGAGGGAGAGTGGGTGAGGAAGGAGGGAGAGTGGGTGAGGAAGAGGAAGGGTGAGGAAGGAGGGAGAGTGGGGTGAGGAAGGAGGAGGGTGAGGAAGGAGGGAGAGTGGGTGAGGAAGGAGAGAGAGTGGGTGAGGAAGGAGGGAGAGTGGGTGAGGAAGGAGGGAGGGTGGGTGAGGAAAGAGGGAGAGTGGGTGAGGAAGGAGGGAGGGTGAAGAAGGAGGGAGAGTGGGTGAGGAAGGAGGGAGAGGTGGGTGAGGAAGAGGAAGGGATGAGGAAGGAGGGAGAGTGGGTGAGGAAGGAGGGAGAGTGGGTGAGGAAGGAGGGAGAGTGGTGAGGAAGGAGGGAGGGTGAAGAAGGAGGGAGAGTAGGTGAGGAAGGAGGGAGAGTAGGTGAGGAAGGAGGGAGAGTGGGTGAGGAAGGAGGGAGAGTGGGTGAGGAAGGAGGGAGAGTGGGTGAGGAAGGAGGCAGAGTGGGTGAGGAAGGAGGGAGAGTGGGTGAGGAAGAGGAAGGGTGAGGAAGGAGGGAGAGTGGGTGAGGAAGGAGGGAGAGTGGGTGAGGAAGAGGAAGGGTGAGGAAGGAGGGAGAGTGGGTGAGGAAGGAGGGAGGGTGAGGAAGGAGGGAGAGTGGGTGAGGAAGGAGGGAGAGTGGGTGAGGAAGGAGGGAGGGTGAAGAAGGAGGGAGAGTAGGTGAGGAAGGAGGGAAAGTAGGTGAGGAAGGAGGGAGAGTGGGTGAGGAAGGAGGGAGAGTGGGTGAGGAAGGAGGAGAGTGGGTGAGGAAGGAGGGAGAGTGGGTGAGGAAGGAGGGAGAGTGGGTGAGGAAGGAGGGAGAGTGGGTGAGGAAGAGGAAGGGTGAGGAAGGAGGGAGAGTGGGTGAGGAAGGAGGGAGAGTGGGTGAGGAAGGAGGGAGAGTAGGTGAGGAAGGAGGGAGAATGGGTGAGGAAGAGGAAGGGTGAGGAAGGAGGGAGGGTGAAGAAGGAGGGAGAGTGGGTGAGGAAGGAGGGAGAGTGGGTGAGGAAGGAGGGAGAGTGGGTGAGGAAGGAGGGAGAGTGGGTGAGGAAGGAGGGAGAGTGGGTGAGGAAGAGGAAGGGTGAGGAAGGAGGGAGAGTGGGTGAGGAAGGAGGGAGAGTGGGTGAGGAAGGAGGGTGGGTGAGGAAGGAGGGAGAGTGGGTGAGGAAGGAGGGAGAGTGGGTGAGGAAGGAGGGAGAGTGGGTGAGGAAGGAGGGAGAGTGGGTGAGGAAGGAGGGAGAGTGGGTGAGGAAGGAGGGAGAGTGGGTGAGGAAGGAGGGAGGGTAGGTGAGGAAGGAGGGAGAGTGGGTGAGGAAGGAGGGAGAGTGGGTGAGGAAGGAGGGAGAGTGGGTGAGGAAGGAGGGAGAGTGGGTGAGGAAGGAGGGTGGGTGAGGAAGGAGGGAGAGTAGGTGAGGAAGAGGAAGGGTGAGGAAGGAGGGAGGGTGAGGAAGGAGGGAGAGTGGGTGAGGAAGGAGGGAGAGTGGGTGAGGAAGGAGGGAGAGTGGGTGAGGAAGGAGGGAGAGTGGGTGAGGAAGGAGGGAGAGTGGGTGAGGAAGAGGAAGGGTGAGGAAGGAGGGAGAGTGGGTGAGGAAGGAGGGAGAGTGGGTGAGGAAGGAGGGTGGGTGAGGAAGGAGGGAGAGTGGGTGAGGAAGGAGGGAGAGTGGGTGAGGAAGGAGGGAGAGTGGGTGAGGAAGGAGGGAGGGTGAAGAAGGAGGGAGAGTGGGTGAGGAAGGAGGGAGAGTGGGTGAGGAAGGAGGGAGAGTGGGTGAGGAAGGAGGGAGAGTGGGTGAGGAAGAGGAAGGGTGAGGAAGGAGGGAGAGTGGGTGAAGAAGGAGGGAGAGTGGGTGAGGAAGGAGGGAGGGTGAGGAAGGAGGGAGAGTGGGTGAGGAAGGAGGGAGAGTGGGTGAGGAAGAGGAAGGGTGAGGAAGGAGGGAGAGTGGGTGAGGAAGGAGGGAGAGTAGGTGAGGAAGGAGGGAGAGTGGGTGAGGAAGGAGGGAGAGTGGGTGAGGAAGGAGGGTGGGTGAAGAAGGAGGGAGAGTGGGTGAGGAAGGAGGGAGAGTGGGTGAGGAAGGAGGGAGAGTAGGTGAGGAAGGAGGGAGAGTGGGTGAAGAAGGAGGGAGAGTGGGTGAGGAAGGAGGGAGAGTGGGTGAAGAAGAGGAAGGGTGAGGAAGGAGGGAGAGTGGGTGAGGAAGGAGGGAGAGTGGGTGAGGAAGGAGGGAGAGTGGGTAGGAAGGAGGGAGAGTGGGTGAGGAAGAGGAAGGGTGAGGAAGGAGGGAGAGTGGGTGAGGAAGGAGGGAGAGTGGGTGAGGAAGGAGGGTGGGTGAGGAAGGGGGGAGAGTGGGTGAAGAAGGAGGGAGAGTGGGTGAGGAAGGAGGGAGAGTGGGTGAGGAAGGAGGGAGAGTGTGTGAGGAAGGAGGGAGAGTGGGTGAAGAAGGAGGGAGAGTGGGTGAGGAAGGAGGGAGAGTAGGTGAGGAAGGAGGGAGAGTGGGTGAAGAAGGAGGGAGAGTGGGTGAGGAAGGAGGGAGAGTGGGTGAGGAAGAGGAAGGAGGGAGAGTGGGTGAGGAAGGAGGGAGAGTGGGTGAGGAAGGAGGGAGAGTGGGTGAGGAAGGAGGGAGAGTGGGTGAGGAAGGACGGAGAGAGGGTGAGGAAGGAGGGTGGGTGAGGAAGGAGGGAGAGTGGGTGAGGAAGGAGGGAGAGTGGGTGAGGAAGGCGGGAGAGTGGGTGAGGAAGGAGGGAGAGTGGGTGAGGAAGGAGGGAGAGTGGGTGAGGAAGAGGAAGGGTGAAGAAGGAGGGAGAGTGGGTGAGGAAGGAGGGAGAGTGGGTGAGGAATGAGGGAGAGTGGGTGAAGAAGGAGGGAGAGTGGGTGAGGAAGGAGGGAGAGTGGGTGAAGAAGGAGGGAGAGTGGGTGAGGAAGGAGGGAGAGTGGGTGAAGAAGGAGGGAGAGTGGGTGAGGAAGGAGGGAGAGTGGGTGAAGAAGGAGGGAGAGTGGGTGAGGAAGGAGGGAGAGTGGGTGAGGAAGGAGGGAGAGTGGGTGAGGAAGGAGGGAGAGTGGGTGAGGAAGGAGGGTGGGTGAGGAAGGAGGGAGAGTGGGTGAAGAAGGAGGGAGAGTGGGTGAGGAAGGAGGGAGAGTGGGTGAGGAAGGAGGGAGAGTGGGTGAGGAAGGAGGGAGAGTGGGTGAAGAAGGAGGGAGAGTGGGTGAGGAAGGAGGGAGAGTAGGTGAGGAAGGAGGGAGAGTGGGTGAAGAAGGAGGGAGAGTGGGTGAGGAAGAGGAAGGGTGAGGAAGGAGGGAGAGTGGGTGAGGAAGGAGGGAGAGTGGGTGAGGAAGGAGGGAGAGTGGGTGAGGAAGGAGGGAGAGTGGGTGAGGAAGGAGGGAGAGTGGGTGAGGAAGAGGAAGGGTGAGGAAGGAGGGAGAGTGGGTGAAGAAGGAGGGAGAGTGGGTGAGGAAGAGGAAGGGTGAAGAAGGAGGGAGAGTGGTTGAGGAAGGAGGGAGAGTGTGTGAGGAATGAGGGAGAGTGGGTGAAGAAGGAGGGAGAGTGGGTGAGGAAGGAGGGAGAGTGGGTGAAGAAGGTGGGAGAGTGGGTGAAGAAGGAGGGAGAGTGGGTGAAGAAGGAGGGAGAGTGGGTGAGGAAGAGGAAGGGTGAGGAAGGAGGGAGAGTGGGTGAGGAAGGAGGGAGAGTGGGTGAAGAAGGAGGGAGAGTGGGTGAGGAAGGAGGGAGAGTGGGTGAGGAAGGAGGGAGAGTGGGTGAGGAAGGAGGGAGAGTGGGTGAGGAAGGAGGGAGAGTGGGTGAGGAAGAGGAAGGGTGAGGAAGGAGGGAGAGTGGGTGAAGAAGGAGGGAGAGTGGGTGAGGAAGAGGAAGGGTGAGGAAGGAGGGAGAGTGGGTGAAGAAGGAGGGAGAGTGGGTGAGGAAGAGGAAGGGTGAAGAAGGAGGGAGAGTGGGTGAGGAAGAGGAAGGGTGAAGAAGGAGGGAGAGTGGGTGAGGACGGAGGGAGAGTGGGTGAGGAAGGAGGGAGAGTGGGTGAGGAAGGAGGGAGGGTGGGTGAGGAAGGAGGGAGAGTGGGTGAGGAAGGAGGGAGGGTGAAGAAGGAGGGAGAGTGGGTGAGGAAGGAGGAAGGGTGAGGAAGGAGGGAGAGTGGGTGAGGAAGGAGGGAGAGTGGGTGAGGAAGAGGAAGGGTGAGGAAGGAGGGAGAGTGGGTGAGGAAGGAGGGAGAGTGGGTGAGGAAGGAGGGAGAGTGGGTGAGGAAGGAGGGAGGGTGAAGAAGGAGGGAGAGTAGGTGAGGAAGGAGGGAGAGTAGGTGAGGTAGGAGGGAGAGTGGGTGAGGAAGGAGGGAGAGTGGGTGAGGAAGGAGGGAGAGTGGGTGAGGAAGGAGGCAGAGTGGGTGAGGAAGGAGGGAGAGTGGGTGAGGAAGAGGAAGGGTGAGGAAGGAGGGAGAGTGGGTGAGGAAGGAGGGAGAGTGGGTGAGGAAGAGGAAGGGTGAGGAAGGAGGGAGAGTGGGTGAGGAAGGAGGGAGGGTGAGGAAGGAGGGAGAGTGGGTGAGGAAGGAGAGAGAGTGGGTGAGGAAGGAGGGAGAGTGGGTGAGGAAGGAGGGAGGGTGGGTGAGGAAGGAGGGAGAGTGGGTGAGGAAGGAGGGAGGGTGAAGAAGGAGGGAGAGTGGGTGAGGAAGGAGGGAGAGTGGGTGAGGACGGAGGGAGAGTGGGTGAGGAAGGAGGGAGAGTGGGTGAGGAAGGAGGGAGGGTGAAGAAGGAGGGAGAGTAGGTGAGGAAGGAGGGAGATTAGGTGAGGAAGGAGGGAGAGTGGGTGAGGAAGGAGGGAGAGTGGGTGAGGAAGGAGGTAGAGTGGGTGAGGAAGGAGGCAGAGTGGGTGAGGAAGGAGGGAGAGTGGGTGAGGAAGAGGAAGGGTGAGGAAGGAGGGAGAGTGGGTGAGGAAGGAGGGAGAGTGGGTGAGGAAGAGGAAGGGTGAGGAAGGAGGGAGAGTGGGTGAGGAAGGAGGGAGGGTGAGGAAGGAGGGAGAGTGGGTGAGGAAGGAGGGAGAGTGGGTGAGGAAGGAGGGAGGGTGAAGAAGGAGGGAGAGTAGGTGAGGAAGGAGGGAAAGTAGGTGAGGAAGGAGGGAGAGTGGGTGAGGAAGGAGGGAGAGTGGGTGAGGAAGGAGGGAGAGTGGGTGAGGAAGGAGGGAGAGTGGGTGAGGAAGGAGGGAGAGTGGGTGAGGAAGAGGAAGGGTGAGGAAGGAGGGAGAGTGGGTGAGGAAGGAGGGAGAGTGGGTGAGGAAGGAGGGTGGGTGAGGAAGGAGGGAGAGTGGGTGAGGAAGGAGGGAGGGTGGGTGAGGAAGGAGGGAGAGTGGGTGAGGAAGGAGGGAGAGTGGGTGAGGAAGGAGGGTGAGTGGGTGAGGAAGGAGGGAGGGTAGGTGAGGAAGGAGGGAGAGTGGGTGAGGAAGGAGGGAGAGTGGGTGAGGAAGGAGGGAGAGTGGGTGAGGAAGGAGGGTGGGTGAGGAAGGAGGGAGAGTAGGTGAGGAAGAGGAAGGGTGAGGAAGGAGGGAGGGTGAGGAAGGAGGGAGAGTGGGTGAGGAAGGAGGGAGAGTGGGTGAGGAAGGAGGGAGAGTGGGTGAGGAAGGAGGGAGAGTGGGTGAGGAAGGAGGGAGAGTGGGTGAGGAAGAGGAAGGGTGAGGAAGGAGGGAGAGTGGGTGAGGAAGGAGGGAGAGTGGGTGAGGAAGGAGGGTGGGTGAGGAAGGAGGGAGAGTGGGTGAGGAAGGAGGGAGAGTGGGTGAGGAAGGAGGGAGAGTGGGTGAGGAAGGAGGGAGGGTGAAGAAGGAGGGAGAGTGGGTGAGGAAGGAGGGAGAGTGGGTGAGGAAGGAGGGAGAGTGGGTGAGGAAGGAGGGAGAGTGGGTGAGGAAGAGGAAGGGTGAGGAAGGAGGGAGAGTGGGTGAAGAAGGAGGGAGAGTGGGTGAGGAAGGAGGGAGGGTGAGGAAGGAGGGAGAGTGGGTGAGGAAGGAGGGAGAGTGGGTGAGGAAGAGGAAGGGTGAGGAAGGAGGGAGAGTGGGTGAGGAAGGAGGGAGAGTAGGTGAGGAAGGAGGGAGAGTGGGTGAGGAAGGAGGGAGAGTGGGTGAGGAAGGAGGGTGGGTGAAGAAGGAGGGAGAGTGGGTGAGGAAGGAGGGAGAGTGGGTGAGGAAGGAGGGAGAGTAGGTGAGGAAGGAGGGAGAGTGGGTGAAGAAGGAGGGAGAGTGGGTGAGGAAGGAGGGAGAGTGGGTGAGGAAGAGGAAGTGTGAGGAAGGAGGGAGAGTGTGTGAGGAAGGAGGGAGAGTGGGTGAGGAAGGAGGGAGAGTGGGTAGGAAGGAGGGAGAGTGGGTGAGGAAGAGGAAGGGTAAGGAAGGAGGGAGAGTGGGTGAGGAAGGAGGGAGAGTGGGTGAGGAAGGAGGGTGGGTGAGGAAGGAGGGAGAGTGGGTGAAGAAGGAGGGAGAGTGGGTGAGGAAGGAGGGAGAGTGGGTGAGGAAGGAGGGAGAGTGTGTGAGGAAGGAGGGAGAGTGGGTGAAGAAGGAGGGAGAGTGGGTGAGGAAGGAGGGAGAGTAGGTGAGGAAGGAGGGAGAGTGGGTGAAGAAGGAGGGAGAGTGGGTGAGGAAGGAGGGAGAGTGGGTGAGGAAGAGGAAGGAGGGAGAGTGGGTGAGGAAGGAGGGAGAGTGGGTGAGGAAGGAGGGAGAGTGGGTGAGGAAGGAGGGAGAGTGGGTGAGGAAGGACGGAGAGAGGGTGAGGAAGGAGGGTGGGTGAGGAAGGAGGGAGAGTGGGTGAGGAAGGAGGGAGAGTGGGTGAGGAAGGCGGGAGAGTGGGTGAGGAAGGAGGGAGAGTGGGTGAGGAAGGAGGGAGAGTGGGTGAGGAAGAGGAAGGGTGAGGAAGGAGGGAGAGTGGGTGAGGAAGGAGGGAGAGTGGGTGAGGAAGGAGGGTGGGTGAGGAAGGAGGGAGAGTGGGTGAAGAAGGAGGGAGAGTGGGTGAGGAAGGAGGGAGAGTGGGTGAGGAAGGAGGGAGAGTGGGTGAGGAAGGAGGGAGAGTGGGTGAAGAAGGAGGGAGAGTGGGTGAGGAAGGAGGGAGAGTAGGTGAGGAAGGAGGGAGAGTGGGTGAAGAAGGAGGGAGAGTGGGTGAGGAAGAGGAAGGGTGAGGAAGGAGGGAGAGTGGGTGAGGAAGGAGGGAGAGTGGGTGAGGAAGGAGGGAGAGTGGGTGAGGAAGGAGGGAGAGTGGGTGAGGAAGGAGGGAGAGTGGGTGAGGAAGAGGAAGGGTGAAGAAGGAGGGAGAGTGGGTGAGGAAGGAGGGAGAGTGGGTGAGGAAGAGGAAGGGTGAGGAAGGAGGGAGAGTGGGTGAAGAAGGAGGGAGAGTGGGTGAGGAAGAGGAAGGGTGAAGAAGGAGGGAGAGTGGGTGAGGAAGGAGGGAGGTGGGCGTGGAAGGAGGGAGAGTGAAGAACAAGGGAGGGTGAGGAAGGAGGGTGAGGAAGGAGGGAGAGTGGGTGAGGAAGGAGGGAGGGTGAGGAAGGAGGAAGAGTGGGTGAGGAAGAGGAAGGGTGAGGAAGGAGGGTGGGTGAGGAAGGAGGGAGGGTGAAGAAGGAGGGAGAGTGGGTGAGGAAGGAGGGAGAGTGGGTGAAGAAGGAGGGAGAGTGGGTGAAGAAGGAGGGAGAGTGGGTGAGGAAGGAGGGAGGGTGAGGAAGGAGGAAGAGTGGGTGAGGAAGGAGGGAGAGTAGGTGAGGAAGGAGGGGAGGGGCTTCCATAGTCAAAGGAAAATCTTCGAGCGCAGATTTATGATGTCGCGACTGAGGGCCAAGAGGGAGTTCACTCCCTTCAGTGCTGTGTGTTGGATCGAAACACAGGCTTGTTCTCCCTGGAAGCAGCTGATATCACTGTGTGCAAAAGAGGAATTGGGATCTTGTGTATTATACAGAATATTACAGGCACACTTCATTAAGTAGCAATCACTCTTGTTGAGAACAAGCACACTTGGGAATTGGCACTTGTGGTTGCAAAGCATATACTAAAACACAAAACAGGCCATTTGGCTCATCTGCTCCATGCTGGTCTTTATGTTCCACATGAGTCTCCTCCCACTCTTCTTCATCTCACCCTATCAGCATGTTCCTCTATTCCTTTCTCCCTCACGTACTTATGCAGTTCCCCTTAAATGTATCTATACTATTCACCTCAGCCACTCCCTGTGGTAGCGAGTTCCACACTCCCCTCTCTCTAGGTAAAGGAAGTTTCTCCTGAATTCTCTTTTGGATTTATTAATGACTATCTTATATTGATGACCCCTAGTTCTGATCTCCCCCAAACACAAGTTTGGAACCCTTTTCTATAAACTGCGATTGATGCTAGATCACTTGATCATTTTAAATCTGCAATTATTAGATTTTTGTTCACCAGAGAAGCAAAGGCAGAGCTAAGACATGGATCAACCACGGTCTCAAGAATGGTGGAACAGGATCGAAGGGCTGAACGGCCTCCTCCTCTCCCAATGTTCCTGAGTGGAAATAGCTTCTTTATAGGCAACCCTGTCATAATTTTAAAGACCTCTACCAGGTCACTTCACTTTTCTAGAGAAAAGTGTCCCAGCCATGTATCTCAGGTGATCAAATGCAAATCAGATGACTAAGAAATAAAATTAGTAAAAACATTTGCAAATTTTACTAGATTACAGAAAAGTTTTCTTAAGATTGTAAAACCACAAAAATATTGTGAAATTCCAATAATTTTCTGCAATGTCACTTCAGCCAACACACATTGTGTGAGGAAGAATTATCTTAGATAGCGAGTGGTAATGGCCTTGAACTCACGACCTACAAGGGTGATTTCAAAAGGAAATTGGATGGGCTCTTAAGGGAAATAAACTTGCAGGGTTAAGGGGCTCGAACGAAGAAATGGGACTGACTGCATTGCTCTACAGAGAACCAGAATGGATTTGATGGGCTGAATGGCCTCCTTCTGTGCCATAATGACTCAATGACATAACACAAAGGTTCTATATGAAATTGCTTATTGCGACAGCCATTTGTGTGTCATCAGGAGATCCTAGACCGGCCTGAAGACAGCTGAGCTAAGAGTGGTCAGTCCAGAATCTTGCGTCCATGTCTGCACTTAAAAGGGAAAGTGTGTGGGTCAGAGGAACAACCTTTGGGCAACTCACACTGATTGCATATCAGTCAGGAAAGTTGAGAAATGAACAGTGTATCAGACAAAAGAAATCTCCGGTAAGTGCAGCATTGCAACTAAATATTGGATATGGTAGTGGTTGTATGTTACCCAACTGGTAATCCAGAAGCCTAAGCTATAAATCCAAAGAACCTGAGTTCAAAGGCAGATTTGGGCAATTTAAGAATTCGGATCCTGTAAAAAAAAGAACTAAAAATAAAGACCTGGTTGGCGAATGTTATTGCTGTAATAAACCAACTGGTTCATCCATGTTGCTTTAGTGAAGGAAGTCGTCCTTGCTGGGTCTAAGCCTGTATGTGACTCCGGCCCCCCCACCCAATGTGGTTGACCAGAGCCACGGCTGACGTTTAAAATAAGAAACTGAGTTTTGGATGCAAAAAAACCACCCAGCAAAACACTTGTCATTCTCATGCTCATTTCAAAGGGTGTGTCATCCCCCTCTGATTTATTTGTGCGTTCTTGGCATGTGGGTAACACTGGCAAGGCAGTAATTATTGCCCAGCCCTTGTTGCCCTGCAGGCATTAAATGTCAACCACATAGCATGAGACTGGAGTCACATGTAGGACAGAGTGGGGTAGGAGTGATAGGTTCCCTCCTCTGACAGCCATGGGTGAACCAATTGGCTTTTAACGTCAACCTGGCAGCGTATACGGTCAATTTCTGGTGTAATCTCACAATTTACCAGCTACACTAGAATCCAATTTCACACCTGGCCACGATGGGGTTTCAGCGCAACTATCTGTTACTTTAACCCAGCGTTTTTACAATTCCTGTTCCATTCCCTCATTTACACATAGAACAATACCCACATCAAAGGCAAACACCATCAATAACAGCTCTTCAGCCAACAGTGTTAAGTGTTCCCTTCATTCAAAGTGTAATGAAGTCCAAACATGACTTGTGATTATGTGGCTTTTGTGATTAGATAATTTGGACTAATTTTGACCTGCCATTGGAAGTCACAACTCAGAGCACAGCACAGTAGAAAATAAGGTGTAGCTGGGATGGGGAGTTAAGGGGATGAGTTACAGCCTAACTTGTAATTTCCATTTACCAGAAGCCACCAAGTGCTCCTCCATGTCCAGAAGCCTTGACCCAGCTTTCATTAGGAAGTCAAGGCCCCAAAGCGACCCATAACAATCTAAGGGGCTACACACAATAACAGCTCCTCCCTACAGCCAGGAGCCATGAGACTGCAGAACAAATCACAGCAAGAATTTACAGGGCTATGGGGAAAAGGTAGTGGGGGGTAGGACTCGCTGAGATACCCTTGAAGAGAGCCAGTACAGACATGATGGGCCAAATGGCTTCCTTTTGTGCTGTAACCATTCTATGATTCTGTAACAAATGTTTCTATTATGACATGTATAAGAAAGACATTTATACACCGCCTTTTACAACATCAGTTCATTCGAGGGCACTTTACAGTGAAATATTGCTTTTTTTAAGTATAGTCCATACTGAATTGTAGGAAATGTGACCACTAATTTATGCACAGCTAAGTGGTAAATGGCCAGAAGCTGCAGGGAAGGTTAAGAGAAGATTTGGTAGCAGTGTTCAAAATCACAAATGTTATGATCAACTAAATAAGCAGAAACAGATTCCACTGTAACTAGAGGACACAGTTTTAAAGCAATTCATCAAAGATCCAAAGGCGACAGCAGGAAACATGTTTTTAGCCAGTTATTGAAGGCACTGAAAGAGAAGTGGGAGCAGTAACTTTGTAAAGCAAATTGGATAAATACTTGAAGTGGAAAAATTTACAGGATTATGAGGGATATGCAGAACTACGGGGGATATGCAGCACTAGGGGGGATATGCAGCACTAGGGGGGATATGCAGCACCACGGGGGATATGCAGGACTACGGAGGATATGCAGCACTACGGGGGATACGCAGGACTATGAGGGATATGCAGGATTACGGGGGATATGCAGAACTACAGGGGATATGCAGGACTATGGGGGATATGCAGCACTACGGGGGATATGCAGCACCACGGGGGATATGCAGGACTACGAAGGATACGCAGCACTATGGGGGATATGCAGCACCAGGGGGGATATGCAGCACCACGGGGGATATGCAGGACTACGGAGGATATGCAGCACTACAGGGGATACGCAGGACTATGGGGGATATGCAGGACTACGGGGGATATGCAAGACTATGGGAGATATGGGGGATAGGCAGGACCATGGGGATACACAGAGTTATAGGGATATGCAGGACAATGGGGGATATGCAGGACAACGGGGGATATGCAGGACTACAGGGGATATGTGGGACTACAGGGGATATGCAGGACTACAGGGGTTATGAGGGATATGCAGGACTACAGGGGATATCCAGGACAATGGGAGATATGCAGGACCATGGGGGATATGCAGGACTATGGGGATTATGCAGGACTACGGGGAATATGCAGGACTATGGGGGATATGCAGGACTATGTGGGACATGCAGGGCTATGGGGATATGCAGGACTATAGGGATATACAGGACTACGGGGGATATGGGGGATATGTAGGACTACGGGGAATATGCAGGACTATGGGGGATATGCAGGACTATGGGGGATATGCAGGACTATGGGGGATATGGGGGATATGCAGGACTATGGGGGATATGCAGGACTACAGGGAATATGCAGGGCTATGGGGGTTATGCAGGGCTATAGGGATACGCAGGATTATGGGGGATACACAGGACTAGAATATAATGTGGGAAAATGTGAGGTTTTGCACTTTGGCAGGAAGAATAGAGGAGCTGAATATTATTTAAATGGAGAAAGACTGCAGAAGGCAGCAGCACAGAGGGATTTGGGGGTCCTTGTGCATGAATCACAAAAAGCTCGCATACAAGTTCAGCAGGTAATAGGGAAAGGCAAATGGAATGTTGGCCATTATTTCAAAGGGAATGGAATATAAAAACAGGGAAGTCTTGCTAAAACTATACAAGGCACTAGTTAGACCACACCTGTGAACAATTTTGGTCCCCTTATCTAAGGAAAGATATACTGGCATTGCAGGCAGCGCAGAGAAGGTTCACTAGGTTGATCCTGGAGATGGAGAGATTTTCTTATGAGGAGAGGTTGAGTAATTTGAGCCTGCAATCATTGGAGTTTAGAAGAATGAGAGACAACCTTATTGAAAAATATAAGATTCTCAGGGGGCTTGACAGGGTAGATGCTGAGAGATTGTTTCCCCATGTGGGAGAGTCTAGGACCAGAGGGCATAATCCCAGAGTAAGGGGGTGCCCATTTAAAACAGAGATGAGGAAGAATTTCTTCTCTAAGAGGGTAGTGAATCTTTACCGCAGAGGGCAGTAGAGGCTGGGTCATTAAGTATATTCAAGGCTGTGATAGACAGATTTTTAATCAGTAAGGGAATCAAGGGTTATGGGAAAAGACAGGAAAGTGAAGTTGAGGATTATCAGATCAGCCATGATCTCATTGAATGGCGGAGCAGACTCGATGGGCTGAATGGCCTACTTCTGCTCCTATGTCTTATGATCTATGGAAGATACACGGGACTATGGGAGATACCCAGGACTATGGGGAAGAGCAAGGGGAGGGGGACTAATTGAAGAACTCTTTCAAAGAGCTGGTACAAGCATGATGGGCTGAATGGCCTCCTTCTATGCTGTCCCATTCTGTGATAATATCATATCTTTGACCCCTAGTTTTGGACCTCCTACAAATGGAAAAATCCCCACGTCTATTCTATTGAACCTGCTCATAATCTTAAAGGTCACCCTTCAGCTTTCTCTTTTCTAGGGAAAGGATTCCCAGCCCATTCAGCCTTTCCTGATAGTTATAATGTGGGATTACTGTGAATTGAAAGATCCAGTCAACTCTGTAATGGTTAGCAGGCATCAGTGCCTTGTTGCTCAGCAGGGAACTGAATGACTGAATGTCAACAATAATCTGCCGATTTAATGAGTACTGTTCATTACAGAACACAAACACTCCTCAATTTGCTCAATTTCTTTTCACTCATGTCTCTGGAATGACAAAGGGCTCGATTGCACGTTGTGAAATTTATCCTGAGGGAGCGGGGAGAGAGGCAGATAAGAACAGGAAAAGGCCATTAGGTTCAAGAATCACCATCCCTTCTTGTTAAATTAAGCATGTTACCCTTTGATCCTCACCTATCTTACTCCCCATCTACCCAATTTCTCCCCATGTCCCTAAATCCCACCTTCTACCCATGTCCCTCAATCCCACCTTCTCCCCTTGTCCCTCAATCCCACCTTCGCCCCTTGTCCCTCAATCCCACCTTCTCCCCATGTCCCACAATCCCACCTTCTCCCCATCTTCTCCCCTTGTCCCTCAATCCCATCTTCCCCCCATGTCCCTCAATCCCATCTTCTCCCCCTGTCCCTACATCCCACCTTCTCCCCATTTCACTCAATCCCACCTTCTCCCCATGTCCCTCAATCCCACCTTCTCCCCAACTTCTCCCCCTGTCCCTCAATGCCACCTTCTCCCCATGTCCCACAATCCCACCTTCTCCCCATCTTCTCCCCTTGTCCCTCAATCCCATCTTCCCCCCATGTCCCTCAATCCCATCTTCTCCCCCTGTCCCTACATCCCACCTTCTCCCCATTTCACTCAATCCCACCTTCTCCCCATGTCCCTCAATCCCACCTTCTCCCCAACTTCTCCCCCTGTCCCTCAATGCCACCTTCTCCCCATGTCCCTCAATCCCACCTTCTCCCCAACTTCTCCCCCTGTCCCTCAATGCCATCTTCTCCCCATGTCCCTCAATCCCACATTTTCCCCATGTCCCTCAATCCCACCTTCTCCCCATGTCCCTCAATCCCACCTACCCACCTTCTCCTCATGTCCCTCAATCCCACCTTCCCCCCATATCCCTCCATCCTGTCTTTTCTCAATATCCCTCAATTCCATCTACCCACCTTCTCCCCATGTACCTCAATCCCATCTACCCACCTTTTCCCCATGTCCCTCAATCCCATCTACCCACCTTCTCCCCATGTCCCTCAATCCCACCTTCTCCCCATGTCCCTCAATCCCACCTTTTCCCCATGTCCCTCAATTCCACCTTCTCCCCATGTCCCTCAATCCCACCTTTTCCCCATGTCCCTCAATCCCATCTTCTCCCCATGTCCCTCATTCCCACTACCCATCTTCTCCTCATGTCCCTCAATCCCACCTACCCACCTTCCTCCTATGTCCCTCCATCCCGCCTTTTCCCAATATCCCTCAATCCCACCTACCCAGCTTCTCCCCATGTCCCTCAATCCCATCTATCCACCTTCTCCCCATGTCCCTCAATCCCATCTATCCACCTTCTCCCCATGTCCCTCAATCCCATCTACCCACCTTCTCCCCATGTCCCTCAATCCCATCTATCCACCTTCTCCCAATGTCCCTCAGTCCCATCTACCCACCTTCTCCCCATGTCCCTCAATCCCATCTACGCACTTTCTCCCCATGTCCCTCAATCCCACCTTCTCCTCATGTCCCTCAATCCCACCTACCCACCTTCTCCGCATGTCCCTCAATCCCACCTACCCACCCTCTCCTCACTTCCCTAGATCCCTCTTATTCATTTTCTCACCTCCAAGCAGTTGGCAGCCACTCAATGGTGACCATTGCACCACCGCTGCCAAAGCCCCCAGCTCTTCTTAACAGATTGCCAGTATTTTCTAAACAGGAAGGGGGTCAGTTTGTTACTGAAGTGACTCACTTCAGGGGTGTAGAAAACATTGGAAAACCAAGGAAGACATAGATTAGTGTACGGCCAGTGCTAGTTTGATTCTCCCCCCACAAGCACCCAATGTGTTTCATTAGCATGGTACAATGCCACAAAAGTGAGACTAGAGGAGAGGCATTGATAAAGCTGTCCTCAGGATAATCATTTCCACATGATGGCCGATCTCAAACATCACACTTTCAGTAGGAGATGCGCGACAAAACTTGAGGGAATAGAAAAACAAAGCCTGTCACGTGATGCTGGCTGTTTCTGAGCTGCAGCCAAACACATTCCAACACTCAAAGATTCCTGACCCAGCAATTGAACTCTGATTGACCCAAGCCTGGTGTTTACTTAACAACAATTATATTTTGCAAACTTAAAGAGAAGTTCTACAATCCCAGCAGTCGTATAATACATTGTAAATTACGTAACACTCCTCGAAACCCTAAACCCAACTCCTCTCCTTGTTAAACAGAATGTCACCCAACAAGGTAAGTTAGAGATTGAGAAAAAAATTGCCAATGATTTTAAGGCAGGGCTGGTGGCCTGCGCTTAGTCCAGAACCTTAACTCAACCCTATCGAACCTGCTTCAAGCCAGTGACCATTCACAGCAACCTCTATTTAGACACACTTTTCTGTCACTTTCCCCCCGCCTCTCCTTGAAGGCTCCGGCGCCAGTTGGGGTACAATTCCCAGCAGGTGTTCCCCCATTCCCATACATTCCCATACATCATCCAAGACAATGGCCGGAACCTTGTGCTCCTACAGGTGGAGGTGTGCTCAATAGTGCGGGAGGTGAAGTGTCAGCTTCCCAATGACGGGATGAAAGTTGGGAATTAAGGCTGCTGTGGATTGAATGTGGATCGAGCTTCCCGACTGCAGACGGTGGGGACCTATTTTTAATGCATTAGCCTGTCATGCATACTTATCAAAACACCATTTCGCCAACTTAAATGGCTCCTCTGCAACTAACTTTGAAGCAAACGAGAAACACATGCCTTCAGATTCATGACTGGTTCATTGCGGCATTGCAATGGGTGAGGTAGTCTTCCTGGTGGGTTTGGAGTGAGAAGGAGCTGCTTGTCTTTAATGGGGAGCATTGTCGAACTGAGGGGAGGGGCCATTGTTGTGTTGAGATTGGGGTGTTGGCAGTGCAAGGGGATTGGACAACAGCTGACTGAGGGAGGGCGGGTTGGGTTTGGTGAGCCTGTGAGGATTTGTAGGGGACAGAGGGAGGTACGGGGCCACACAAAAAAAGTCAATATCTACAGGCAGCGAGTGAAGCATGATTCTGGGGAGATCCAGAGTTCTAGATGAAAGGTCAATTGTGATGTCCTGAGAGTCGGGAGTAAGAGGCCAGTCAAGAGTGATGGAGTGAGGGTCAAGGCTGATGGAGGAAAGGTCGAAGGTGCAGGATGATAGCTTCAAGCTCCAGAGTCAATATGGGAGTGCCCATGGACAGGGCCCCAGCAACTAGAAGAGGTCTCTGGAGTAGATGTCCACAATGAGGGTGGTGGAGACCAAAGTGTGGCAAATGTAAAATATAGGGCTTACTATTGGTCAAAAATTCTCAGGTCAGGAGGGAGGGCCTCCTGCTGCCATTGCTGGGAAACAGCACCTCCTACTGTTTCCAGACAACCTGGAGGAGAACCTGCAGGGAGGCATCGCTAAACCATGGGGCCACTTGTCTGCTCGGAGAAATGACTTCAGAATAAGAGCTGTTGTAGTTACCCTGGGGGTTGCAAGATGACCAAACAGTGACAACAGTTGAGGTTACCCAAGGGGTGGGGGGCAAAGATCAGAAGGTTCCAGAAGCAGTCACAAGGCATCTACTCACACAGCCAGACTGATGTTGCCAGATTGTGGGGGCTGAATGCCTGTCCGGGTGTCCTTTAAATATGGCACCTGGACCTTCAATCCCATGAGGTAACTGTGGGGGCATTGACTTCCTGCCTGCCCCCACTGCCGGATTGGCTTGGGCACCTCGTCCATGAATACCCAATTGGCTGGATGCCAGGTGATTGCGTGTGGCTGGCCGCTCTGCCTACGAGTGGAAGAACTGCACACTTCCAGTCTGGCCCTCGGGGTACCCGACACCTCATGATTCTGGCCTATAATTTCTCATGTGTAAGTCCAGGCAAGGAGCATTCAGAGATTGCTTGACCATGGAATACACTGCGGCCAAGCCACATCACAACCTTGATTGACACCCATACCTGTACCGTTACCAACAGAGCGACAATGAAAGCTTGTAAAGCATCTTATAGCTTGATACAGCACAGACGGATGCTGTTTAGCTCTTTAGAAGATCTGTCCAATTAGCCCCACTCCACTGCTCTTTCCCCGTAGACCTGGAATATTTTCCCTTCAAGCATTTATCCAATTCCCTCCTGAAAGTTCCCATTGAACCTCCTGCCTCTGTCCTTTCAGGCAGCGCATTCCAGATCACAACAACTCGCTATACAAAAAAAATTCTCCTCATTTCCAACCTGTTTTTTTTTTAACCAATTATCTTAAATCTGTGGCCTTGGGATACTGACTGTCCTGCCAATGGGAACAGTTTCTCCCTCTCTACTTTATTGAAATACTTCATTATTTTGAACGCTGCTACTGAATATCACTGTAACTTTCCCGACTTAAAGACGGACAATCGCAGCTTCCCTTCCTTGTGTCCGCTGCCTTTGCAGATGCCTAATCGGAATGCAATCAGGAGGAGGCGAGGCCAAGAGCTTGGTGATCAAGGTGCATTTCAAAAATGTCTTCAATAAAGAGAGCTGAGGAGAAGTAGAACAGAGGGAGGGAGGGAAGGAGGGTTCTGCAAGGAATTGCAGTGAACAATGCTCAGGTTTCTCACTGATCGACATTTTCAGAGACCATGGCCAGTGCAACACCCCCTCAAAACTAAGAATGTGCATTTGTATAGCGACTTCAACATGGTAAATTGTCCCCAGGCTCTTCACAGGAGGGTTATCAAACAAAATATTGACACTGTGCCATATAAGGAGATTTTAGCACATGTGATCTAAAGCTTGGTCAAAGAGGAAGACTTTAAGGAGAGTCTTAAAGTAGGAGAGAGAGCGAGGCGAAGAGGGTTAGGAAGGGAATTCTACAGCATATGGCCCAGACAGCTTCAAACCACCACCAGTGATGGAGCAATGAAATCAAGGATGTGCAAGAGGCCAAAGCTGGAGGAGGGCAGAGATCTTGGAGGGTTGTAGGGCTGGAGTTAATGAAATAGGGAGATGTGAGGACATGGAGGGATTTGAAAACAAAGATGAGGATTTTAAACTGGAGTCGTTATTTAACCAGGAGCCCTAGACCGGGAGCCCTGAGATGAGCTGAAAAGCAGCATGACTGAGGTTTGGTGTTAGAAGTGTCAAAACTGAGACTCAGCCAGGCCCACTATATATATGGTTAATGTTTCGAGTCCTTTTGACTCTTCAACAGAACACCACCGTCAACACCTTTGTCCTTTTGTCTATGATATCTTTTGGTTATCTCCACCTATCACTGTCCCTCTATCCAGCTCTACCTGTCCCACACCTCACCCCCACCTTAAACCAGCTTATATTTCACCTCTCTTCTATTTTTCCTTAGTTCTGGTGAAGGGTCACACGGACTCGAAACGTTAACTGTGTTCCTCTCTGCAGATGCTGTCAGACCTGCTGAGTTTTTCCAGGTATTTTTATCTTTGTTTTTGCTTTGGATTTCCAGCATTCAGTTTTTTGCTTTTACCACTATATATATGTCTGTCTCACAGCTGGTCCCAGCTTTGTCCAGCACTGTGGTAGCATGCAGGGGCTTCACACTATCAACAGCCATAAATTGTCATGGACTGCTCTCAGCATAATCCCACAGAATTAGCTGGGGCGAGGAGTTCCTCGTCCTCCAAGCCTATATTCTCCCCAATGTTCTCTCCCCTCACCCCAAGCTTCCTGAAGCATGGCTCCCGCCCACCCTCTGCTGTCTGTGTCTTCCGGGTGAGATGTTAAAACAGCTGAGCTCTCGGGCGAAAGTGAAAGGTCATACAGGATTATTTCAGAGGGGGGAGGGGACAGTGAGGGACTTCTCCCTGATGTCCTGGCCAATATTTAACACCTCAACAAGTCCTCTGCCCATTATCCACGTGTTGCTGTGCTCATAATGGCCGCCACTTCCTACATCACAACAGTGACTAACACTTCAACAGATCTTTGTTGTGAGGCAGTTCGGGACGTGGTCTCAGTAACAAAGCACAGAGCATGTAAATAGAGATGGGCTGAATAGCCTCCTTCTGTGCTGTGTGATTACTTGAATGGTTCTCATCTTCTCACTGGAAAATCTCACTGAGCCATCCAGGCAGGATGTTCCGTTCCTGCGGTTGGCTGGCCCTGTGATCCCTTTCACGTCACTGCAGTCTCTTGTTTAAGCTCACACTTGGCCCTTTTCCTCCTGGCTCCTTTTGAACTGAACAGGAGTTGCTGCTCAGTTAGAAGATGTCCTCATCAGGGGTTGGATGAAACAGTGCAGCTGTCATCTGTCACTCCCTGCTCGGGCCCGTTTAATGAAGGACGCTTTTAATTCCTCAGCGTGGCTTTTGAAGATGGATCATTGCAAGGAAACAGGAACCGTATCCCAGGGAGCCTGTCAGTTCAGGAAGAGAAGAGAGAGCTGGCGGAGCGTGAAAGGGATTGCTGAGAGTCAAACACATAAGGGCATTCTTCCTGAGGGTTTAGCGAGCTCTGCACTCTCTCCTGTTGCACAGAGAGTCTCTGATCTCCCAGAGGTATCATTTAATCTGGTCCAGTATCCTGCTGTACTGACAAACACACATTATACCTTCCAGCATTGTTATGATGACTAAAGGTCTGCCGGAGGGATTCCCATCAGGTACATGACCTGCTGTCAGGTTAGTGGAGGAGGGCATAGACCTACTCAGGAGTGGAACAGAGGAAGAAACAAATGGAGGCCATTCAACCCCTCGAGCCTGTTCCGTCATTCTATTAGATCATAGTTATCTGCATCTTCCACTCCATCTACCCACCCTGGTCCCATACCCCTTAAAGCCCATTGCCTAACAAAAATCTAGCAACAATTAAAAACAGAAAATATTGGACATATTCAGCAGGTATATGGGTAGCAACTATTTTGAGAGAAACAGAATTAACATTCCAGGTTTATGGCCTTTCATTCTGATGAGTGGTTACAATACAGAACCACATCACACCACATTTAAAAAAAGATACTTGGATGCCTACTTCAATATAAGAACATAAAATAGGAGAAGGACTGGGCCATTCAGCCCCTCGAGCCTGCTCCACCATTTAATTAGATCATGGCTGATCTGATTGTGGCCTTAACTCCATATTCCTGCCTGACCTCCCCCCCCGCCCCCATAACCCTTCACTACTTTTGTAGATCAAAAATCTGACTCAGTCTTGAACATGTTCAGAGACCCAACCTACACTGCTCTCTGCGGGAGTGAATTCCAAACTCTAATGACCCTCTGAGAGAAGACATTCCTCCTCATCTCCATCTTAAAATAGCAATGGCCAACAGGCGAGGAAGAAAACAAGAAGAGGAGACCATTCGGCCCCTCGAGCCCGTTGTGTCACTCAGAGGGAGGGGAAAGAGAAGTCATGTTCAGAGTAACATAGCCAGGCTCTAACACGTACCTGAGCTAGGTGAGCAGGGTACACTCAGTTCCACCATTGCAGCCAAGCATTCCTCCCAATGCGTACCTATCAGTCCCTTACCAATGGTGACCCTCTCAACATCTGCCCAGTGCTTGCTGCTGGAACTCATGTGTGCCCAGATGCTGGGAGAGGACATGTTAACTCTGCAATTTTAGCAATGAACAGGCTATAAATCCTGCCAGTCCAAGGTCTTGGTTGAAAGGCACTTGCCACGATCAGTGCTATCAGAAGAACATCCACAGGAAAGCATGATAACCAGGATGCTGGAATAGAGAGATGTATATGATTATGTGTTTCTGTGTGTGCGTATGTACCCCTGTGTTTTTGTGTACACTGGGCCAGTGTGTGTATATATCTCTAAATATTTACATGTACAGGCTTGGTAGGCCATAATCTATGCATGTGCTGCTCCTGAGCTACCTGCGTGAGCTATGCTAACAGTAAGAAGCTGTGAATGACTACACACAATGGACTGTCATTAACCAGCAGTCAACCAGGCTGCAGTCCTAGCTCATTCTCCACATTGCTGAGGAACTATTCCCAAACCACACAGCTGTTGAATGCAGAATATTTATCTCCAGGACGACTGCCGTTCAGAGGTAAGAGGTTCCATACATTTCAGCTACAAAGACGTTTGTTGCAGCTTCACAATACAATGTGTTCTGTTGAGAGAGAACTCAAGAAGACTGGATGGAATGCACAATTATGAGAAATGGAATCATCTCACAACAACAGCTTAGAGTGGACAGCACGGGGGCTAGGGCCTGTCCAGTGGGTCGCTAGAAGATTACTGGGGCCAGAGCCTATCCAGTTGGTCGCTAGGGTACAGCACTGGGGCCAGAGCCTATCCAGTGGGTCGCTAGGGAACAGCACTGGGGCCAGAGCCTATCCAGTTGGTCGCTAGGGTACAGCACTGGGACCAGGGCCTATCCAGTGAGTCGCTAGGGAACAGCACTGGGGCCAGAGCCTATCCAGTTGGTCGCTAGGGTACAGCACTGGGACCAGAGCCTATCCAGTGGGTCGCTAGGGAACAGCACTGGGGCCAGAGCCTATCCAGTTGGTCGCTAGGGTACAGCACTGGGACCAGGGCCTATCCAGTGAGTCGCTAGGGAACAGCACTGGGACCAGGGCCTATCCAGTTGGTCACTAGGGAACAGCACTGGGACCAGGGCATATCCAGTTGGTCGCTAGGGTACAGCACTGGGACCAGGGCCTATCCAGTGGGTCACTAGGGAACAGCACTGCGACCAGGGCCTATCCAGTGAGTCGCTAGGGAACAGCACTGGGACCAGGGCCTATCCAGTGGATCACTCAGGAACAGCATTGGGACCAGGGCCTATCCAGTGGGTCACTCAGGAACAGCACTGGGACCATGGCCTGTCCAGTGGCTCACTAGGGAACAGCACTGGGATGAAGGTCTATCCAGTGAGTCACTAGGGAACAGCACTGGGGCCAGGGCCTATCCAGTGAGTCACTAGGGAACAGCACTGGGGCCAGGGCCTATCCAGTGAGTTGCTAGGGAACAGCACTGGGGCCGGGGCCTATCCAGTGAATCGCTAGGGAACAGCACTGGGACCAGGACCTATCCAGTGGGTCATTAGGGAACAGCACTGGGGCCAGGGCCTATCCAGTGAGTCGCTAGGGAACAGCACTGGGGCCAGGGCCTATCCAGTGGGTCACTAGGGAACAGCACTGGGACCAGGTCCTATCCAGTGGCTCACTAGGGAACAGCACTGGGACCAGGGCCTGTCCAGTGAGTCGCTAGGGAACAGCACTGGGACCAGGACCTATCCAGTGGGTCATTAGGGAACAGCACTGGGGCCAGGGCCTATCCAGTGAGTCGCTAGGGAACAGCACTGGGGCCAGGGCCTATCCAGTGGGTCACTCAGGAACAGCACTGGGACCAGGTCCTATCCAGTGGCTCACTAGGGAACAGCACTGGGACCAGGGCCTGTCCAGTGAGTCGCTAGGGAACAGCACTGGGGCCAGGGCCTATCCAGTGAGTCACTAGGGAACAGCACTGGGACCAGGGCCTATCCAGTGGGTCACTAGGGAACAGCACTGGGACCAGGGCCTATCCAGTGGGTCACTCAGGAACAGCACTTGGACCAGGGCCTGTCCAGTGATCCTCCTGAACACCTTGTTGCAAAAACAGAAACCTGGAGGGAAATGCCAAGCTACATCTACCACAAAGCAAAGCACTCTAGATGCTGCTACTCAAACTTAAAACCGAAAATACTGGAAACATTTGGCAGGTCAGGTAGTATCTGCGGAGGGAGGAATAGAGTTAACATTTCAAGACATTGACCTTTCTCCAAAAAATACTATCGACCTGAAGCATTAACCCTAAATTATATGGACCCCAGGAGATTATCAAGTGACATTGATATAATCTCAAAGTTGTGATCTTTCCAATGAGACGTTAAACTGAGGCCCCCGTCTGCCCTCTCAGGTGGATGTAAAAGGTCCCATGGCACTATTTGGAAGAAGAGCAGGGGAGATGTCCCCAGTGTCCTGGCCAATATTTAACACTCAATCAACATCACAGTAAAATGATTGACTGGACTTTCTCCTCAGGGTTGCTTGCAGGGCCTAAAATGGCTGCTCTGTACTGGTGTAACGACAGTCATTGTAGTCCAAATGCAGCTCATGGTGTAAAAAGCAACTTGAGCCATCTTTGCGACAGGAGAAAAGGCTCTTCATAAATGGAAGCCTTTTCTCCTTATTCTATTTTTTAACTTGCTCCTCTCTCTCTCGCCTTCTCCATTTTTCTTTGTTCCTTTCCATCCTCCCTGGCTGTGTGATTTCCAAAATGGTTAACCTCCTTTTATTTTTGCAGGACAGTCAGAGGGATCACAGAAACAGCTCAGTTTCTCCAAGGCAACGCCAACCAAACTGCACTCTCTTCACACACAGTATAAATTGTTGTTTCCCCTTATATTGGGATTCTTGCGAGCGGTCCTAATGAGTGCAACGCAAAAAACTTCAACATGTTTCTTTTATCAGCAAAGCTCAAGAATCCTGACCTACTCCACGTGACCACTTTACACCCTCCCAGAAGATGCAGAGGCAGCAGCAGCAGCAGCGGTGGCTCTGACAGTAGCATGTTTTCAATGTTGAGCGGAGGTTTAATAAACTTTACTTTCATCAATGCCCAAGGTGTCAGTGCTGGGGCCAGCATCTTGGAGGTATTCAGTAAAAGGCTATTCAGCCCATCATACCTCTGCTAGCCCTTTGAAAGAGTTAGCCACTGTCCCCTCCTCGGTCTCTTTTCCTTAACTGCAACATTTTATTGTTCAAGTATTTATCGAATTCCCTTTTGAAAGTTATTGTTGAATCTGCTTCTGCTGCCCATATTCCAGATCACAAGACATCTCTGAGTTAAAGGTTTCTCCTCATCCTCTCTGTTTTCTTTTTCTTTCCCGGGAGTGGGTGTCGCTGGCTGGGCCAGCATTTTTTGCCCATCCTGAATTGCCCTTGAGGAGGTGATGGTGAGCTGCCTTCTTGAGCCGCTGCAGCCCATGTGGGAGGCTGGGAAAGAACAAAGGGAAAATGGAGAACGGAAGAGAGAAGGGAAGGTAATGAAATAGATTAAGGAGCTTAAATCTGTGTCCCTCTGGTTACCAATTCTCCTGTCAATGGAAACAGTTTCTCCCTAATTACTCTATCAAAACCCCCCTCATAATTTTCAATCCCCTTATTAACTCTCCCTCTAACCTTCTCCGCACTAAGGAGAGTAATGGCAGCTTCTCCGGTCTCTCAAAAGCACTGAAATTATTCAGTATAGGCTTGAGAAACTGCACCTCATCTCTCAATTAGTCACCTGTTAGTCTTATAGCCTCAACATTGAACTCAATAGCCTTTGCCCCCATTTTTTCAGACAGCATTTGTTGGTCATGGTTCTGCTATTGGACCTCCTCTAGATCCATCTTTGGTTCCTTTCCTATACCATTTTTTTGTTCATTCATGGGTTGTGGGTGTCGCTGGCTAGGCCAGTATTTATTACCCATCCCTAAGTGCCCTTATTCAGAGGGCATTTAAGAGCCAACCACATTGCTGTGAGTCTGGATTCACATGTAGGCCAGACCAGGTAAGGACAGCAGATTTCCTTCCCTAAAAGGGTATTAGTGAACCGGATGGGTTTTTACAACAATTGACAATGGTTTCATGGTCATCATTAGACTTTCAATGGCAGACTTTTTAAATTGAACTCAAATTCTACTATCTGCTGTGAGTGGGATTTGAACCCAGGTCCCCAGAGCATTACTAGTCCAGTGACAATAACCACTACACCATTGTCTCCTCCTCCACCTCCTTTTGTCTTGCACCATCATCCCTTCTGTCATTTAATCTCTCTCACCTGGCACCCGATCACAGACCTTGCCTTTTGTCCTATTGTGCTTGTTTAAAAACTGCTAAATCTTGAACTTCTTCCAGACACTGATCTGAAATGTACATCTGGATTTCCCAGAACCATCATGGGCAAAAGCCAACTGGCCTTTGGCCACTCTCCAAATGTTCCCAGCCTGTCCGCAATGATGCCCACTGCTGGAGGGGCCAGAATATTCAGCCCATTATCTCTGTTTCTCTCTCCCCAGATGATACCTGACGTGTTGGCTATTTGCAAGCCCCATTTCCCTTTCGTTTCCTGTACCCTCTCTTCTTGGCTGATGCCAGGAACACACGGGGTGAGAGGTGGCGCTCTGCTTGCTCAGGTTTTCGATTGGCTGTCTATCCTTTCTCTAGCCATTGGGTGGGGCAGTGTCATCAATAATAGCAACTTCACCCAAATCCTGTGTTACTTGTTCAGTGGACCCTGTCTGATGCCATCAAGACTGATTCCCCCACCTCAGTCTTTGCTCATCACCATCCAATTAATCACATCAAATGGAGAGAGAGAGGGAGAGACAGAGAATGAGAGAGAACAAAAGAGAGAGAACATGAGAGCGAGAGACTGAGAGCAAGAGAGAGCACAAGAGAGAGCACAAGAGAGAGCAATAGAGAGAGAACAAAAGCAGGAGAGAGGGAGCGAGAGAGAGCGAGAGAAAGTGAGAGAGAGAGCGAGAGAGAGAGCGTGAATGAGCGAGCAAGAGAGAGTAAGAGAGCAAAAGAGAGCGAGAGGAGAGAGAGAAAACAAGAGCAAGGCAGAGTGAGAGAGAGAGAGAGAGTGATGGAAAGAAAGCAAGAGAGATAGAGTGGGAGAGAGGGGGCGAGAGAGAAAGACAGAGCAAGCAAGAGAGAGAGAGAGCAGAAGAGAGAGGGAGGAAGAGTGAGAGAGAGAGAGAGATAAAGAGATAGAATGAGAAGGAGACAGAGAGAGGGAGATTGAGACTGAGAGAAAGAAAGTTAGAGAGAGAGTGAAAGAGAGCAAGTGAGAGAGAGAGGGAGCCTGAACATATTAATATTAATGGGATGAGAGACAAGAAAAAGATGGCTGAACTCATTGTGCCCTTATTCACTATTAAATTGTCTGCCCCCTCTCTAGCAGTGTATTTTTCCCTCCGCCCATCCTACTTTCTGCTTGTCCCCCTTTCTCTCAACCCTTGTCTGTCTGTCTTTCTCTCTCCCTCTTTTTGCCTTTCTGCCCGTCTCTCAATCCATCCCTCCATCGGTCTTTCTCCTTTTCCCCTCCCTCTCCCTCAAACTCAAACTCTCCCTGTATTTGTTTCACTTTCCCTCAACTTGTTTTCCATTTCTCACCTCTCTCTCTCTCCCTCGGCATTATTGTCTGTTAAAGTAATTAACTGTACTTGAAACACTTTCACACTTGAGGGAATGAAGATGATCTACAAATAGATTTCATTTTTTTCACATGATCTTCTGTTTCTAAACTCTGACTTGTCCTTTCCTCTCCTCCTCTGATTTTCCATCCTCTTCATCTCTCCTGTCCTCTTTCTTCTATATTCCCCTCTTCCTCTCTCCATACGTCTCTCCCCGTCACTCCATTCTCTCTTTGTCCTTCCTACTCTCTCTCCCTCATTACCCTTCCATTGTTTCGCTCTCTTTCTCACTCCCTCTCTCTCTCTCCTGTCTCTCCTATCCTCTCTCACACACAAACGCAGATGTACACTTGAATAAAAAGCTTCCTCGCACCCCACACCCGCCCATCTCCCTCACTCTCACCAGTCGCTAATTAATGCTTTTAATCCCCTTCAGACAATTGAAAAGCTTTTGAATTTGGAAACAGGAGAGTTTAGACCAAGGAAATGGATGTTCATTTGTTCACTAAATGCGCTCCGTAACACACAAAAGCAGAGTCAATCCCTGTGATGTGAGAAATCAAAGTTCCTGCATTTAACATTTTCCCTCTTGTTTATGTGTATACGGGTCTGTACAATAATATATACATACACTCATTAAAATTCAGCAGGCAGTCTGTTGGTTACAGGCAGTCTTTCCCCTTTCTCCTAATAGGGTAACAAAAGAAACTTTAAGCACCGAGCCAAACAATTAGCCAGCTTCACAGTGACTACAGAAGGCCTGGCCTGTTGCAGGAGTTATTACTGAAGCAACACTTGCCATTCAGAGAAGCCTGTTGGGCAGCTTAAACTCCACTCTGTCAAACCATTACGAGTGCTCAATGGGGAGCCCTTCCTGAGCTCTCTCCCTAGCACCAGATTCCCTTGCTTACTTGCATTTCATGCAGAACTGGCGCCCCCCCAACCCCATAATCTCCGTAACCTCCTCCATCCCTGCAACCCTCCAAGATCTCTGCACTCCTCCAAAACAAGGTTCTTGCACATTCCCATGGAATATATTCTTCAGCTGCCTGTGTGCCCAAAGCTCCAGAGGGACCTCTACCTCTCTCCCCTTTTAAGACACTCCTTAAAGCCCACACTTGTGATCACAGGGGAGATGGTGGCAACAGTCACTCAACTAGTAAATCCAGGCTAATGCTAATGTTCAAGTCCCACCATGGCAGCTGGTGGAATTTAAGTTCTATTGATAAGACCTGGAATGTACAGTTACCCATCAGCAATGGTGGCTAAGAAATTATCACTGATTGTTGTAAAAACCCACTGGTTCATTAATATCCATTAGAGAAGGAAATCTGCCATCCTTACCTGGTCTGTCCTACAGGTGACTCCAGACCCATAGCAATGTAGCTGACTCTTAACTGCCCTCTGAAATAGCCTAGCAAGCCACTCAGTTCAAGGGCAATTAGGGATGGGCAACAAATGCTGGCCTTACCAGTACCCACATTCCATGGAAGACTGATGTAAAGCTTTTGAGTACCTGTTCTAATATCTCCTCATGTAGCTCAACACCAAAGTTTGTTTGATAATTGCTCCTGCGAAATGCCTTGGAACATTTCATGACGTTACAGGTGCTACATAAATGCAAGTTGGTAAAAGTAATGAAAGACTCACATGATTTCACAAGTCAAGACACCTCAAAGCATTTTACAATACTTCACTAAGCGAATGTCAGCCTGGATTTTGTGCTCAAGTCTCTGGAGTGGGGCTTGAACCCACAACTTTATGACTCAGGGCTCAGAAGTACAGCTGGTTACATTAGGTTTCCCAGTCAACATGAGGGAGAAGGAAATCACTCCTGGGATCTTCCGGGCATGAATGCAGAAAGAGGTTTCAAATCAAGTTGTGTTGAACTTGTATAAAATATTAGCTCGGCCTCAACTGGAGTATTGTGTCCAGTTCCGGGCACCGCAATCCAGGGAGGATGTGAAGGCATTTGAGAGAGTGCAGAAAAGATTCATGAGAATGGTTCCAGCGATGAGGGGAGATTGGAGAAGTTGGGACTGTTTTCCTTGAAGAGAAGGCTGAAAGGTGATTTGATAGAGGTATTCAAAACATGAAGGGTCTGGACAGAGTAGATAGGGAGAAACTGTTCCCATTGGTGGAAGGAACGAGAACTGGGGAGCACAGGTTTAAGGTAATTGGCAAAAGATGCAACAGAAACATGAGCAAAATTGTTTTCACACAGCGAGTGGCTAGGATCTGGAATGCACTGTCTGATAGTGTGATGGAGGCAGGTTCAACTGAGGCATTTAAGAGGCAGTTGGATTATTACCTGAAAAGCAAGAGTGTGCAGGGCTATGAGGAGAAAGTGAGGAGAGTGGCACTGGGTAATTTGCTGCTTTGGAGAGCCAGTACATACAGGGCAGGCCGAATGCTTTCCCTCTGTGCTGTAACCATTCTGTAAGAGCTGAGCAAAGCAGAGAAAGGCAAAGCAAAGGTTCCCCCCTCAGAGGAATTGACTCTGACAAAGCATCGGACTGCACTGTGGAATAAGCACCCCCGTTAATTCAGAAAACAAGGCCAAGCTTGTGTGCTGAAATTATTAGGGTGGCTTCACAATAGTTACTGCTCAGCTGCCAAGACCAAAACTTATTGTACAAACAGAAATGGAGACACAGACTGAAGCACCTGGTATAGTTACGGGGGGTTTTACTGACCGATAATTCAATGCGTTCTGCATCAAATAACGAAGGTGGGGAGGCTCAGCATTCCGTGATGGTTGAGGCTCAGTACCACCCAATAATGCCTAAAACCTGAGTGAAGTCTGCACACCCTGTGAAATATTACACGCACTTTTACTTAATATACAAAACACATTTTACAAGGTTTCTGTGGTTCAGCTGGTAAATGAGCCACACATTCCAGGAAATGTCTATAGTCCAGCATCTGTGCTGGGGTATAAAGGGGTAGCATACGAAATGTGACATTTTGCCTCAGCACACTGGGGTAGAGAGGGGCCAGAAGCAGGCAGGGTTCCAACGAGTGATCCTCAAACAGAAAGTAAGTGCCAGACACAGGTCAAGTAACATTCATGCCGCACAAGTGGCAGACAATAATCATGTCCAAAAAAGAGAGAATCTAATCATCTCCCCTTGACTTTCAATGGCATTACCATTGCTGAATTCCTCACGATCAACATCTGGGGGGTTACCATATAAATACTGTGGCTACAAGAGCAGGTCAGAGACTAGGAATCCTGCAATGAATAACTCACTTCCTGACTCCCCAAAGCCTGTCCATCATCTACAAGGCACAAGTCAGGAGTGTGATGGAATACCCTCTGCTTGCCTGGATGAGTGCAACTCCAACAACATTCAAGAAGCTTGACACCATCCAGGACAAAGCAGCCCCACTTGGTTGGCACCACATCCACAAACATTCACTCCCTCCACCACCGACTCACAGTGACAGCAGTGTGTACCATCTACAAGATGCACTGCAGGAACTTACTAAGGTTCCTTCGACAGCACCTTCCAAACCCACAACCTCTACCATCTAGAAGGACAAGGGCAGCAGATAGATGGGAATACCGCCACCTGGAAGTTCCCCTCCAAGTCACCCACCATCCTGACTTGGAAATATATCGCCGTTCCTTCACTGTCACTGGGTCAAAATCCTGGAACTCCCTCCCTAACAGCACTGTGGGTGTACCTACACCACATGGACTGCAGCGGTTCAAGATGGCAGCTCACCACCACCATCTTTAAGGAATGATCACCCGGCACACACCCAGGCACCGGAAATGACAATGGCAAACTCAGCCCTGTCAAAACTGCAAAGCCCTCCTTACTAAGATCTGGGGGCTAGAGCCAAAATTGGGAGAGCTGTCTCACAGACTAGTCAAGCAACAGCCTGATATAGTCATCCTCACAGAATCATACCTCACAGATAATATCCCAGACACCACCATCACCATCCTTGGGTATGTCCTGTCCCACCGGCAGGACAGACCCAGCAGAGGTGGGGGCACAGTGGTATACAGTTGGGAGGGAGTTGCCCTGGGAATCCTCAACATCGACTCCGGACCCCATGAAGCCTCATGGCATCAGTTCAAACATGGGCGAGGAAACCTCCTGCTGATTACCACGTACTGCCCTCCCTCAGCTGATGAAACAGTGCTCCTCCATGTTGAACATCACTTGGAGGAAGCACTAAGGGTGGCAAGAGTGCAGAATGTGCTCTAGGTGGGAGACTTCAATGTCCTTCACCAAGAGTGGCTCGGTAGCACCACTACCGTCTGAGCTGGCCAAGTCCTAAAGGTCATAGCTGCTAGACTGGGTCTGCAGCAGGCGGTGAGGGAACCAACAAGAGGGAAAAACCTACTTGACCTCATCCCCATCAACCTGCCTGCCACAGATGCATCTGTCCATGACAGTATCGGTAGGAGTGACCATCGCACAGTCACTGTGGAGACGAAATCCCACCTTTACATTGAGGATACCCTCCACCATGTTGTGTAGCACTACCATCATGCTAAATGGGATAGATTTTGAACAGATATAGCAATTCAAGTCTGGCATCCATGAGGCATTGTGGGACACCAGCAGCAGCAGAATTGTACTCAAACATAATCTGTAACCTCATGGCCTGGCATATCCCCCATTCTAGCATTACAATCAAGCCAGGGGATCAACCCTGGTTCAATGAAGAGTGCAGGAGGGCATGCCAGGAGCAGTACCAGGCATACCTGAAAATGAGGTGTCAACCTGGTGAAGCTATAAAACAGGATTACTTGCGTGCCAAACAGCTTAAGCAGCAAGTGATAGACAGAGCTAAGCGATCCCACAACCAACAGATCAAATCAAAGATCTGCAGTCCTGCCACATCTAGTCGTGAGTGGTGGTGGACAATTAAACAACTCACTGGAGGAGGAGACTCCACAAATATTCCCATCCTCAATGATAGGGGAGCCCAGCACATCAATGCAAAAGATAAGGCTGAGGCACATGCTACAACCTTCAGCCAGAAGTGCCGAGTGAATGATCCATCTCGGCCTCCTCTGGAGGTCCCCAGCATCACAGATGCCAGTCTTCAGCTAATTCGATTCACTCCACGTGATATCAAGAAACGGCTGAAGGCACTGGATACTGCAAACGCTATGGGCCTTGACAACATTCTGGCAATAGTACTGAAGACTTGTGCTTCATGACTTGCCTTACCCCTAGCCAAGCTGTTCTAGTACAGCTACAACACTGGCATCTACCCAGCTATGTGGAAAATTGCCCAGGTATGTCCTGTACACAAAAAGCAGGACAAATCCAACCCGGCCAATTACCGCCCCCATCAGTCTACTCTCGTTCATTAGTAAAGTCATCAACAGTGCTATCAAACGGCACTTGCTTAGCAATAACCTGCTCACTGACACCCAGTTTGGGTTCCACCGGGGTCACTCAGCTCCTGACCTCATTATAGCCTTGGTTCAAACATGGACAAATCTGCTGAAGAGCTGAGGTGAGAGTGACTGCCCTTGACATCAAGGCAACATTTGATCGAGTGTGGCATCAAGGAGCCCTAGCAAAACTAGTCAATGGGAATCAAGGAGAAAATTCTCCACTGGTTGAAGTCATATCCAGCACAAAGGAAGATGGTTGTGGCTGTTGTAGGTCAGTCATCTCAGTTCCAGGACATCACTGCAGGAGTTCCTCAGGGTAGTGTCCTCGGCCAAACCATCTTCAGCTGCTTCATCAATGACCTTCCTTCCATCATAAGGTCAAAAGTGGGGATGTTTACTGATGATTGCACAATGTCCAACAGCATTCGTGACTCCTCAGACAGTGAAGCAGTCCATGTCCAAATGCAGCAAGACCTAGACAATATCCAGGCTTGGGCTGACAAGTGACAAGTGACAAGTAACATTCACACCACACAAGTACCAGGCAATGACCATCTCCAACAAGAGAGAATCTAACATCACCCCTTGATGTTCAATGGCATTATCATTACTGAATCCCCAACTAGCAACATCCTGGGGGGTTACCATTGACCAGAAACTGAACTGGGCTAGCCAGATAAATACTGTGGCTACAAGAGCAGGTCAAATGCTACGAATCCTGAGATGAGTAACTCACCTTCTGACTCCCCAAAACCTGTCCATCATCTACAAGGCACAGGTCAGGAGTGTGATGGGATACTTTCCACTTGCCTGGATGAGTGCAGCACCCACAATACTCAAGAAGCCTGACACCATCCAGGACAAAGCAGCTCACTTGATTGGCACCACACCCACACTCCCTCCACCACCAACGCACAGTAGCAGCAGTGTGTACCATCATTCACCAAGGCTCCTTAGGCAGCACCTTCCAAACCCACGACCACTACCATCTAAAAGGACAAGGGCAGCAGATAGATGGGAACACCACCACCTGGAAGTTCCCCTCCAAGTCCCTCACTATCCTGACTTGGAACATTTTTGCCATTCCTTCACTGTCACTAGGTCAAAATCCTGGAACTCCCTCCCTAACAGCACTGTGGGTGTGCCTACACCACATGGACTGCAGCGGTTCAAGAAGGCAGCTCATCACCACCTTTTGAACTAGGGATGGGCAATAAATGTTGGCCCAGCCAGTGACGCCCATGTCCCATGAAGGAATAAAAAGTTGTGCTGTACACATGTGCTGACTGAACCTGACCTCCTGCTTGAGGAGGCTGCCAGCATTCAGAGTCTAGGCTCAAGTGTGATGGTAATTGAATGCATTCACCAATGAAGGTGGTGGGGAGCTGTGGGGAGGAGGCTGGTGATCAAATGGACTGGTTAGTGATTTTCTGCCTCTCTCTAATAATTTGCCACTGGTGTTAACCCTGAACAAGTGTTCCAATCACTTTTATTAAACCTCTCCACCCAGGGAAAAAAAAATTCGGACCAGGATTGTTATTTCCCGGTTTTCACTGTTTTTTTTCCTTCTGGGCTGAGTGCTTCTTAAACGCAAGGCACAAATCCTTGCATCTTAACATGAGCAGCATTGACAGGAACATATTCTCCTGTCTCCAAAGAAGACTTTCCACTGCTACACGCTCCCTCAAGCACACCAACAACTCGTGTTTATCAAACAGAAGTTTGACACCAAACCCATAAGGAGATACTAGGGATAGGTGAGCAAAAGCTTCACCAAAGAAGTAGTTTTTATGGAGCATCTTAAAGGAAGAGAGAGTCAGGGAGAGGTTTAGGGAGGGTACTCCAGAACTTCATGGGGTGGGTAGTGAAGATATGACCACCGATTAAAGCTGGGATGCTGAAGAGGCCAGATCAGGAGGGACTGAAATGTTTCGGCGCGTTGTCGAGCTCAGGGAGATTACAGAGTTAGCAAAACAAGAATGAGAATGTTTAAACTGAGGCATCGTTGGACTGGGAGTCAATGTAGATCATCGAGCACAACAGGTGATGGGTGGATGGGACATCTAAGACCCAGGCAGCAGGGATTGCTATTTGGCTGAAGTCAGGAATTCACCCCGATGGGGCACAATGACAGGGAGTGATGTGTTAGTGCCTGAAACTCCATTTGCTTACAAATTGAACTCTACAGGATCTCTAAATCTGCGATTTTCGCCCTTGGTTAATGTTTCACGAACTTCTCCTTCAGCAGAAGGAAAGAACCTTTGCTCCTGGCACTCTCCTTCCCTCAACCACTTTTACTTCCAGGTAGTGTTTGAGCTGAAGGCCTTTCATATACAGAAGCCTGGACGAGGGCCCAGGTCTAACAGTGGGAAACACCACCCATGAAGAAAAGCCCAGGACGTGAGGTAAATCAGGAGGTGGAATTTAATCAAGGAGATTCCTGCCAGAGCTGGAGTAGGAGATGAGTGACAACACCAGGAGGAGTGAAAGTGAGTTTGATGGAGTAGTTACAGCTGAGAGATAACAAGAAAGACTTGCATTTATTTCTATAGTACATTTCTGAGGTGATAAATTGAGGCCGACTCCTAGTGTGAGTATAACATTTCTTAGCCGGAAAGTCTGGGGTTGGGGGGTGGCTGGGGGAGGGGTTGACATATATGCTGAGTGTTGAAACATGGTTGTTGGTGCCAAAAAAATGGGTCATCTTATACGCTGGGTCAACTTATACGCCACAATCTATGGTAACTCTACACACACCGGGGATGTAACCTTACTCTATCTGGTCTCACTGGCCCAGATACACGCCAGAGAAGAACAAGGGCTCACATCTATCTAACCTTTCACAGCATCGTAATGTTGCAGAGTGCTTTATAGCCAATCAATTACTTTCGGAAGTTGAGTTGCCACAGTAATGAAGGAAAATTGGCAAACAATTTGTACACAGCAGTATCCAACAAATATCAGCGAGAGGAATAATGAAATCAGCTGTCTTTTTCATTAGTGTAGATTGAAGGGCAAATATTGGTTCAGGACATCAGGCAAAATTTCCCTCATTTTCTTCAAACCGGTGGCCATAGGATCTTTTATATCCAATTGAGAAGGCAAACAGGCCTCAGTTTAATGTCTTATCCTAAACATGGCACCTCCAACAGTGCAGCATTCCTTCAACACTGCCCCTTCTACAGTGAAATATTTCTTCAGTAATCACCCTCTGACAGTGCAGTGCTCCCTCAGTACTGACCCTCCGACAGTGCAGCACTCCCTCAATATTGACCCTCCGACAGTGAGGCACTCCCTCAAAACTGACCCTCCCAACAGTGAGGCACTCCCTCAGCATTGACCCTCTGACAGTGCAGCACTCTCTCAGTACTGACCCTCCGACAGTGCAGCACTCCCTCAATATTGACCGTCCGACAGTGAGGCACTCCCTCAAAACTGACCCTCCAACAGTGAGGCACTCCCTCAGCATTGACTCTCCGACAGTGCAGCACTCCCTCAATACTGACCCTCTGACAGTGAGGCGCTCCCTCAATACTGACCCTCCGACAGTGAGGCACTCCCTCAATACTGACCCTCCGACAGTGAGGCACTCCCTCGGTAATGACCCAATGATATGCAGCACTCCCTCAATGCTGACCCTCTGACAGTGCAGCACTCCCTCAGTACTGACCCTCTGACAGCACAACACCCTCTCAGTACTGACCCTCTGACTTGCTCACAGACTGAAGCTGAATATACTTCCACAACCTTTATATATTATACACAACTCAGTCTCCATCAGGGGCTCAGCAGAAATTAAAGAGTTCCTTGAAGGACTAGTTTGAATCAGAAACCATGTGTTTTCCAATTTAACAATATTTAACCTCCAGCACACGTTTAGACAATCCCACTAGAGGGAGTCAAAAATAAGTTTCTGCACATTTCAAGAAGTTTAATCTAGAAGGAATACTCTCTAATTCATATTGATCAATGCTTTATTTTCCCCCATCAGATTATGACCTCTGTCCTTTCATTCTGGTTTCTACTTTCCACACTTCTCTCCTGATTTTGTCCAATTCCAAACTCAACAATCTAAGTTTTACTGGGTCCCTGCTCCCCAGTGTGTTGCATTTGCTGCGTTGCTATGGAAGGTAAGTTGAACTTGTACAAGGCACTAGTTCAGCCACAGCTAGAGTATTGCATCCAGTTCTGGGCACTCCGCTTTGGAAAGGATGCGAAGGCATTGAAGAGTATTGAGAAAAGATGCACAAGAATGGATCCAGGGATGAGGAACTTCAGTTCTGAAGATAGATTGGAGAAGTTAGGACTGTTCTCCTTGGAGGTGAGAAGGCTGAGAGGAGATTTGATAGAGATGTTCAAAATCATGGACAGTGTAGATCACAGAATCACAGGGCTGAAGAGGCCCTCCGGCCCATCGAGTCTGCACTGACACATGAGAAACACCTGACCAACTTACCTAATCCCATTTACCAGCGCTTGGTAGTACTAGGGAGGAACTGTTCCCACTCGTAAAAGGATCGAGATCAAGAGGGCACAGATTTAAAATAATTTGCAAAATAAGCAAAAGCAATTTGAGGAAAAACGTTTAGAGTCTGGAATGCGCTGCCTGAGAGTGTGGCGGAGATAGGTTCAATCAAGACTTTCAAGAGGGAATTGGATAATTACCTGAAAAGGAGGAATGTGCAGGGTTATTGGGGGGGGGAAGACAGGAGAATGGCACTAATTGCTCATTCAGAGAGCCAGTACAGACACAATAGGCCAAATGGCCTTCTGCTGCGCTGTAATAATTCTGTGATTTTCCAATCCACTGAGACCCTTCTAGAATCTAAGGAATTTTGGAAGATTATAACCAATGCCTTTGTTATCTCTATAGCCACTTATTTGGAGACCCAGGATGCAAGCCATCAGGTCTTGGGGACTTGTCAGACTTTAGGTCTAATAGTTTGTCAGTATCTTTTCGCTAGCAATGACGATTGTTTTCAGTTCCTCCCTCCCTTTCACCTCTCGATTATCAAGTGTCTTTGAGAAGTTTTCTAAGTCTCCTACAGTGAAGACAGACACAAAATACCTGTTCAATGCTTTCGCCATTTCTTGGTTTTCTATTATCAACTCCCCAGACTCACTCTCTAGAGGACCAACGCTCACTTTAGTTACTCTTTCCCTTTTTAAATACTTGTACAAACTCTTACTACCTGTTTATATATTTCTAGCTAACTTTCTCTCGTACTCTTCTTTCTCCCTCTTTTTGTTTTTAGTTATTCTTTGCTGGTTCTTAAAATCTGCCCAATCCTCTGTCTTACCACAATTTTTACAGATTTGTACTGTGTTTCTTCCAAGTTGATACTGCACTAACCCTAACCCTAACTTCCTTATTCAGCCATGGATGATGCATCCTTCTCAAAGAGTCTTTCTTTCTCACTGGGATAAATGTTTGCTGAGAATTATTAAATATCTCCTTAAAAGTCTGTCACTGCATCTCTACTATCCTACCTTTTAACCCAGTTTGCCTGTTCACTTGAGATTTCTAGACACTAAAGGTGTCAAGGGTATGAGGAAAAAGTAGGAGTTATGGTGTTGAGCTGGAGGATCAGCCCATGATCATATTGAATGGAGGAGCAGGCTTGAGCAGCCGAACAGCCTACTCCTGCTCCTATTTTCTATGTTTGTATGAGCCAACTCTGCTTTCATACCCTTACAATTTCATTTATTTAGGTTTAAAACACTAGCCTGAGACCCACGCTTCTCACCTTCAAACTGAAAATGAAATTCTGTCACGTTATGATTGATGTCCCCTAGAAGCCCCTTTACTAAGAAGTTACTGATTAATCCTGCCTCATTGCACATTATCAGGTCTAGTCTAGCCTGTTTGCTGGTTGGCACTAGAATGTACTAGTCTAAGAAGTTATCCTGAAGTCTCTATGCACTCATTTTCCAGGCTACCTTTGGCAATTTGATTCCCCTAATCTATGTGAAGATTAAAATTACCCATGACTATTGCAGCATTTCTTACATGCCCCATTTATTTCTTTCTGTATACTCTATCCTACTGTGTAACTACTGTTATGGGACCTCTAAACTACTCCCGCAAGTGATCCCTTACCTTTCTTATTTCTTATCTCTACCCAAACTGATTCTACATCTTGACCTTTTGAGCTAAGGTCATCTCTCACTATTGTACTATTGACATCCTTAATTAACAGAGCTAAATCTCTTTATAATTTCTCTTTCACTATGTTTATCACATCCAATATTTCACACTCCTCCTCCTTAACCACAATGTCTACGCAGCCCCCTCTTTTGTGAGAACAGAGACAATGTATTCATAATGAACCATGCCCACATTTTGCATCACCACACACAGGTTACTTTCTTACTCTCTAATAGGCCCTACTCTTTCCCTCCTTATCTTCCTGCTCTTTATTTTTTTATAAAAAATCTTAAGGTTTTCCTTGATCTTATTTGCCAATGTTTTCTCGTACCCTCTCTTTGCTGTCTTAATTTTCTTTTTAATTTCACCCCTGAACTTTCTATACTTCTTAATATTGCTTTCTGCAATACAAACATAAGAAATAGGAGCAGAAGTAGGCCATTCGGCCCCTCGAGCCTGCTCCACCATTCAATAACATCATGGTTCATCTGCCTGTGTTTCTAGTCTCACATTCCCATCTACCCCCGATATAAGCTTCCCTTTTTTGCATTCTCCCACTCAAATGTTCATTGACATCAAGGGGAAGTCTAGATTTGGGAGTCACAGCCTTTTTCTCTTTCTGAGAACATATTTGTTCTGAACCCTCTCAATCTCCTCCATCAACGTCTCCTACTGTTCTGACAGTGATTTACCTTCGAGCAGCTATTTCCAGTCCATTTTTGCTAAATCACATCTCAGCTTAATTCCAGCTCCAGAGGCTTCAGCACATAGTTCAGGCTAACTTGCACTGAGGGAGTGCTGCACTGTCAGAGGTGCCATGCCATTCTACAGTTGAGACTTTAAACTGATGCCCCACCTGGCTTCTCAGGTAAAACAGCCATTGGCACTGCTCCAAAGAAGTGCAGGGGGAGTTCTCTCCAATGCCCTGGCCAACATTTATCCTTCAATGAACATCACTAAAGCAGATGATCTGATCATGATCTCATTGCTGTTTGTGGGATCTTGCTGTGTGCAAGTTGGCTGCTGCACTTCCTACATTACAACACTTCATGGGTGTTTCATTGGTTGTAAAGTGGTTTGGGACATTGTGAGGTGGTGAAAAGTTCAATGGAAATGAAAGTTCTTTCTTCCTTGTCATGGGAAGAGCGAGAAGAAATTGGAATTAGAAACAAACTCTTAAAGGGTTAGCTTCACAAGGCTAGCCTCAGGACTGCTAGGGTGAGGACAGATTGGAGAATCTGGACCACACCCTCATCTCTGACTCATGACAGCCCCCAATCAATACATAATTACCCCTCTAGTTAAGCAGCCTTACTCCACAAAGGTAGTCAAGTGGTACAAGAGAGATGATGAAGAGTTAGAACTGGGTGCCATCATCGCCATGAGAATCTGCCTCCATAGCTTCTGGTGGTGTCACATGTTGCAGTGTGTCATCGGGAAGATGTGAGGGCCAAGGATGGATTCTTGGAGGACTCGAGTGACAATGGTACAGGCAATAGGTGAGAAGCCATTGCTGGGGATCTCTGGCTAAGTTTGGGTGTTAAGAGTAGACGCAGGTGAGGGCATTCTCACCCAGGTGAACAACTGTGGATACTGTAGCCCAATGTCTCAAAGATAGATCGAGGAGGGAGAATGTCTGACAGTCACCAACAGTACAATTTTCTGATTTGGTTGGAGCCATTTAGTGCTGTGTGAGGATCAAAAACCTGACTACAAACATTCAAACCAGGAGATGGCCACAGATAAGGGGTACAACAACTGGTTCAAGGGCTTTGAAGAGGCAAAGGAGGTTGGAGAGAAATACTGCACTGGTCACAAGGATGCTCTGACTACAATCTCCAGTCATGATAAAGGGGTTTAGCACAGCAGCTGAAAGCCAAACAGTGTTTAATCAAGGCTGATCCCTTCCTATCTCAGTGCTCACCTTCCTTTCCACAATTTATTAGCTGGCAGCACACTGGGATTAATAAAGAAAAAAAACAAAGGCGGCCTTTGACAAAGGTGCAGTGTGGTTAAACTCAATTGCTTTGTTAGCACGCTGCAGATACTCACAATGCAACAGTGCACAATGCAATACAAACAAGGGCACCTCGGCAAAGTGAAATTTGAGGGTGGGTGTGGGAGGGATGGAAATGCCAACCTTCTTCCACATTGTGTCCAGTGGAGACAGTCACCATTCGTTCAGGTTCTGAACGTGTCAACCAATCAGCACCCCTTTCTCCTGTAGTGTAAATTGTTGTGATTGTTTGAAATTTGGCTTTCTTGGATTTGCCCCGATGAGCACAAGATGAAAAGCTTCGGGAACATGTCTCTCTTCTCAGCAATATTCAAAATCTCTCTCTTTCTTCTGGCTGATGTACATACAGAACAGCCAGGATAATGTGAGTTTCAGGTGGATAATTGCATCAGGAGGAGGGGGGGTGTAGCGCAGTGATGTTTCCTTTGCATTCGTGAATCTGGCATTCAGATGTTATATGTGATCTCAATCACACACAAGAGTTTCTAAATTTCTATTTGTGCATTAAATATAAGCACCTGCCATATGAATTTGGTTTAGGGTTTAGGGTTTAGGGTTACCCAAAAACTTCATGGGAAACCCAAGCCAGAGATCTTCTGTTTCAGATCTTTCATGGGTTGTTTATCTTTTCTTGTGGACTCTATTCAGCTTCTCAAACTTCATCAGGGTTGAAGTCGCTTTGTCCAGAGGTTACGTGGCACAAATCCCACCCGGGCAAGCTGCTAAGTTGGGTTCAGTAAATCTGTTGGTATCTGGGCAGATTCCCACATGAACATGATTCTGAAAACTGTCAGGTTGTATTACCAACACAAATATGTCTCTCTCGTTGGGTCACGAGAAAAAAGGATATAAACCAAATGCAGGTAAATGGAGTGAAGGTGCAGACCAGCCATCAGCTGAGGGGATGGCAGAACAAGCACATGGGGCTGAATGGCCTCTTGCTGTTTCTATTTTAAATTGCAGCAGTATACCAGTCACATTCTGTCACTTCAGTGCACTTGTAAACCATAGTGTTATCTGAGGCCTTCCTACACATTTCAAGGACACAAACACTCTCTTTCTTCTCTCATTGCTGTCACTCATTCACTGTTTCTCACTCACTCCCAAATACATGTCTCTCAGTTTCCCCTCAACCTACTCCCATTTGTTAGTGTCTCTCTCCCCTCTCAATTCAATGACTTGCACACACAATCTAGGCTGACATTTCAAAGCAGTACTGAGGGAGTGTGGCACTGTTGGATGGTCAGTATTGAGTGAGCACTGCTCTTTCAGACGGTCAAAACTGAGAGAGTGCTGCTCTTTCAGAGCATCAGTGCTGAGGGAGTGCTGCACTGTCAGAGGGTCAGTACCAAGGGAGTGCTGCATTGTCAGAGAGTCGGTACTTAGAGAATGCTGCACTGTTAGAGGGTCAGCACTGAGGGAGAGCTGCACTGTCAAGGAGTCAGTGCTGAGTGAGTACTGCACTGTTGGAGGGTCAGTACCGAGGGAGTGCTGCATTGTCGGAGTGTCAGTACTGAGGGAGTGCTGCACTGTCGGAGGGTCAGTACTGAGTGAGTGCTGCACTATCGGAGAGTCAGTACTGAGGGAATGCTGCACTGTCGGAGGGTCAGTACCGAGGGAGTGCTGCATTGTCGAATGGTAAGTACTGAGGGAGTGCTGCACAGTTGGAGGGTCAGTACTGAGAGAATGCTGCACTGTTGGAGGGTCAATTCTGAGGGAGAGCTGTACTGTCAGGGAGTCAGTGCTGAGGGAGTACTGCACAGTCGGAGGGTCAGTACTGAGAGAATGCTGCACTGTTGGAGGATCAATACCGAGGGAGTGCTGCATTGTCGGAGGGTCAGTACTGAGGGAGTGCTGCACTGTCGGAGGGTCAGTACTGAGTGAGTACTGCACTATCGGAGAGTCAGTACTGAGGGAATGCTGCACTGTCGGAGGGTCAGTACCGAGGGAGTGCTGCATTGTCGAAGGGTAAGTACTGAGGGAGTGCTGCACAGTCGGAGGGTCAGTACTGAGAGAATGCTGCACTGTTGGAGGGTCAGTACTGAGGGAAAGCTGTACTGTCAGGGAGTTAGTGCTGACAGAGTGCTGCATTGTCGGAGGGTCAGTACTGAGAGAATGCTGCACTGTTGGAGGGTCAGTACCGAGGGAGTACTGCATTGTCGGAGGGTCAGTACTGAGGGAGTGCTGCACATACGGAGGGTCAGTACTGAGAGAATGCTGCACTGTTGGAGGGTCAGTACTGAGGGAAAGCTGTACTGTCAGGGAGTTAGTGCTGACAGAGTGCTGCACAGTCGGAGGGTCAGTACTGAGAGAATGCTGCACTGTTGGAGGATCAGTATCGAGGGAGTACTGCATTGTCGGAGGGTCAGTACTGAGAGAATGCTGCACTGTTGGAGGGTCAGTACTGAGGGAAAGCTGTACTGTCAGGGAGTCAGTGCTGAGAGAGTGCTGCACTGTCAGAGTGTCAGTTGTCCTTCAGAGATCTTAAGCTGAAGGCCCATCAGCCCTCCCAAGTGAGTGCAAAAGATCGCATGGCAGTAGTTGAAGAAGACCACGGGAGGATTCCTGAAACAACTTCATTAATACTGCTGATCTGGTCTTTAGCAATGTGCTTCATGTGTTGTGCGTTTTTCATAAATTGGTTGTTTTGTATCCAACACTATCAAAGTTAATTCACTTCCATGAGTACCTGCTTAGCTGTAATCTGCTTTGGAATGAAGCAGTCTGTCTCTGTATGCAGCAAGACCTAGGTTACATCCAGGCTTGACTTATAAGTGGCAAATCAATGACCATTTCCAACAAGAGAGAATCTAATCATCACCCCTTGACGTTCAATGGTATTACCATCACTAAATCCCCCACCATCAACATCCTGGGGATTACCATTGACCAGAAACTGAGTTGGGCTAACCATATAAATACTGTGGCTACAAGAACAGGTCAGAGGCTAGGAACCCTGTGGTGAGTAACTCACCTCCTGACTCTCCAAAGCCTGTTCACCATCTACAAGGCACAAGTCAGGAATGTGATGGAATACTCTCTACTTGCCTGGATGAGTGCAGCTCCCACAACACCCAAGAAGCTGGACACCATCCAGGACAAAGCAGCCCACTTGACTGGCACCTCATCCACAAACATTCACTCCATCTACCACTGACACACAGTAGCAGCAGTGTGTACCATCTACAAGATGCACTGCAGGAATTCACCAAGGCTCCTTAGGCAGCACCTTCCAAACCATGACCACTACCATCTATAAGGACAAGGGCAGTAGACACATGGGAACACCACCACCTGGAAGTTCTCCAAGTCACTCACCATCCTGATTTGGAAATATATCACTGTTCCTTCACTGTCGCTGGGTCAAAATCCTGGAACTCCCTCCCTAACAGCACTGTGGGTGTACCTACACCATATGGACTGCAGCGGTTCAAGAAGGCAGCTCACCACCACCTTCTCAAGGGGCAATTAAGGATGGGCAATAAATGGTGGCCTAACAGCTCAGGAATGATGTAAAAAATGTCCTGAGATTGCGATAAGCACGAGAGAAGTGTAACTCTTTCTTATCTTTGCCTTCTGTCTCACTCTCCTTTTCTCCATTTTCTCCCTCATTCTGCCTGAGTCTCTCCTTATCTCCTCTCCAATGTTCTCTTTCTCCCCAGCTCCCCTTGAATCCCATTCCCATCTCTTCCCAGTGATTGCGGGAACATTGAAACAATTTTCTGGCCATGCTTCAGCTCGGCTTCCCCTTGTTTATTTTCCAAACTTGATTTTTCAGGTTTTCTGCAACCTTTGTTCAAACATGATTTAAAACCACATCTGCTTTCATCCACGCTGAAATACAGAAACCAGTCACAGATGTGGAGAATTTTCATCACACAATCCACAGACTCCCCTTCTCTGCTGATTGTCTTAGACCTTTTTTTTTCACTTTTTCCTTTGCAAAACTCTTTGTTTGATGTGTCATATAATAAATTAAACACTCTCAGGACAGGTACAGCACAGGGTTAGATACAGAGTAAAGCTCTCTCTGCACTGTCCCCATCAAACACTCCCAGGACAGGTACAGCACGGGGTTAGACACAGAGTAAAGCTCCCTCTACACTGTCCCCATCAAACACTCCCAGGGCAGGTACAGCACAGGGTTAGATACAAAGTAAAGCTTCCTCTACACTGTCCCCATCAAACACTCCCAGGACAGGTACAGCACGGGGTTAGATACAGAGTAAAGCTCCCTCTACACTGTCCCCATCAAACACTCCCAGGACAGGTACAGCACGGAGTTAGATACAGAGTAAAGCTCCCTCTACACTGTCCCCATCAAACACGCCCAGGACAGGTACAGCACAGGGTTAGATACAAAGTAAAGCTTCCTCTACACTGTCCCCATCAAACACTCCCAGGACAGGTACAGCACGGGGTTAGATACAGAGTAAAGATCCCTCTACACTGTCCCCATCAAACACTCCCAGGACAGGTACAGCACGGGGTTAGATACAGAGTAAAGATCCCTCCACACTGTCCCATCAAACACTTCCAGGTGAGGTACAGCACAGGGTTAGATACAGAGTAAAGCTCCATCTACAACACTGGCATCTACCCGACAATGTGAAAAATTGCCCAGGTATGTCCTGTACACAGAAAGCAGGACAAATCCAATCCTGCCAATTACCGCCCCATCAGTCTACTCTCGATCATCAGATAAGTGATGGAAGGGGTCATCAACAATGCTACAAAGCAGCACTCGCTTAGAAATAACCTGCTCACTGACACCCAGTTTGGGTTCCACCAGGGCCACTCAGCTCCTGACCTCATTACAGCCTTGGTTCAAACATAGACAAAAGAGTTGAACTCCCGAGGTGAGGTGAGAGTGACTGCCCTCGATATCAAGGCAGCATTTGACAGAGTGTGGCATCAAGGAGCCCTAGCAAAACTGGAGTCAATGGGAATCGGGGGAAACTCTCTGCTGGTTGGAGTCATACCCAGCACAAAGGAAGATGGTTGTGATTGTTGGAGGTCAGTCATCTCAGTTCCAGGACATCACTGCAGGAGTTCCTCAGGGTAGTGTCCTCGGCCAAACCATCTTCAGCTGCTTCATCAATGACCTTCCTTCCATCATAAGGTCAGAAGTGGGGATGTTTGCTGATGATTGCACAATGTTCAGCACCACTCGCGACTCCTCAGATACTGAAGCAGTCCATGTCCAAATGCAGCAAGACCTGGACAATATCCAGGCTTGGGCTGACAAGTGGCAAGTAACATTCATGCCACACAAGTGCCAGGTAATGACCATCTCCAACAAGAGAGAATCCAACCATCGCCCCTTGACACTCAATTGCATTACCATCACTTAATCCCCCACTATCAACATGCTGGGGGTTACCATTGACCAGAAATTGAACTGGACTAGCCATTTAAATACTGTGGCTACAAGAGCAGGCCATAGGCTAGGAATTCTGCAGCGAGTAATTCACCTCCTGACACCCCAAAGCCTGTCCATCATCTACAGTCAGGAATGTAATGGAATACCCTCCATTTGCCTGGATGAGTGCAGTTCCAACAACACTCAAAAAGCTTGACACCATCCAGGACAAAGCAGCCCACTTGAGTGGCACCCCATCCACCATCTTAACATAGAAAATAGGAGCAGGAGTAGGCCATTCAGCCCGTCGAACCTGCTCCGCCATTCATTATGATCATGGCTGATCATCCAACTCAATAGCCTGCTCCCACTTTCTCCCCATACCCTTTGATCCCTTTCACCTCAAGAGCTATATCTAACTCCTTCTTGAAAACATACAATGTTTTGGCCTCAATTACTTTCTGTGGTAACAAATTCCACAGTCTCACCACTCTCTGGGTGAAGAAATTTCTCCTCATCTCAGTCCTAAATGGTCTACCCCGTATCCTCAGACTGTGACCCCTGGTTCTGGACTCCCCCACCATCGGGAACATCCTTCCTGCATTTACCCTGTCTAGTCCTGTTAGAATTAAACATTCTCTCCCTCCACCACCATCACACAGTAGCAGCAGTGTGTGTACCATCTACAAGATGCACTGCAGCAACTCACTAAGGCTCCTTAGATAGCACTTTTCAAACCCACGACCACTGCCATCTAGAAGGACAAGTGCAGCAGATAGATGGGAACACCACTACCTGGAGGTTCCTTCCTAGCCACTCACTATCCTGATTTGGAAATATATCGCCGTTCCTTCACTGTTGCTGGGTCAAATCCTGGAATTCCCTCCCTAACAGTACTGTGGGTGTACCTACACCACATGGGCTGCAGAGGTTCAAGAAGGCAGCTCACCACCACCTTCTAAAGGGCAATTATGGATGGGCAATAAATGCTGGCCTAGCCAGCGACACCGACATTCCAGGAATAGCTTTTAAAAAATTGTCCCATTAATGTACCTCATCCTGAACAGTGCCCCCACTGCCTAAGTTTTGAAATATGGCTTATATCCTGTACGCACATGACCACAAACCCGCACACTCACTACGCATGCACACACTCGCACGCACACATACATTCACGCATGAGCACACATTCTTAAGTGTACACATACAAAGCGTGCATACACACTTGAATATACACACACACACTTAAGCGAGCCCACATTCACATACACATGCACACACTCACATACAGGCACACACTCCTGTATGCACACTCAAGCACACATAGGAGCAGAGGAACAAAAGTAGGCCATTCAGCCCATCGAGCCTGCTCTGCCAATCAATTAGACCATGCCTGATCATCTACCTCAACATCACTTTCCCACACCATCCGCATATCCTTTGATGTCATTAGTGGCCAGAAATCTATTGAATCCTGTACTGAACATGCTCCATTGAACAGCTCTCTGGGGTGGAGAATTCCAAAGATGTATGCACACACACAGGCACATGCACACGACCCCTCACGCCTGCACACACTCGCACAGTGCATGTACTCATACTCACATACACACCTGCTCAAACACGCACACACTCACACATGTGCACAGACACACACAAATGCAGGTGTGCGCACACTCAGGTGCATGCATACTCAGGCACACGCACTCTCAAATGCATGTGTACACACTTATACACGCACACATTCCAGCACATATGCTCACCATGCATGCACACACTCACATGCACACACATTCCCACATGCACGCATACACATTCAAACTCACACATCTGCACACGCTCATGTGCGCGCACATTCACGCATGCACACTCATGCATGCACACACACTCATGTGCTCACACAGTCATGCACACATGTACATATGACTGACCTTTCAGTAGAACAATCATTCATCCTGTTTATTTCTCCACACATCCTGCTCAACTTGCTGAGTATTTCCAGCACTTCCCTCTTTTTATTTCAGGTTTGCAGCAGTTGCAGTGTTTTGCTGGTGCACATACACTCGCTGCCAGAGTGAAGAATGGGTGAGGTTCTAGAAGGCGGTAGGTGCCGATAGCTACTGTTCCCCCAGTGAGAGACACTGCCCTCTGGGGAGGATTTGGAAACTAAATACATGCATTTTTCTTTTAATAGATTTGTTTAGCAACAAAGGCCTGTTTGACAGTGGATTCTCTGTTTGCAATTTTCACCTGTAACGTAAAACCTCCCCTCCTGCTCCGTGTGTGTGTAACCGGTACCTTCCCCTCGGGAAACACTCTGACAGTGACAGTTAGAAGCAGCACCCACTTTAAATAAGCAGGAATGCGTCTGGGACTCCCAAAGGAGGGCAGCCGGAACACAGAAAAGACCTGCACACACTAGCTGAGGTTACCCTGTCCACTGACGAGTCATTGTGAACGCTCAATGGCAGACAGATAGTGGAATGGCTGTTGGTGAGGGGCAATAGGATGGTGCCTTCTACAAATACCCCTCCTGAAGGACTCTCTCACACATACGCACATTAAAAGCCGCACACCAACCTACATCTCCTTGATATTACTTCTTATGGACATTTCTTGATGACATTAACTGGCTTTGCAAGAAGCAGACAACTGTTGAATGAACTGTGTCCAATTCCCCAGAATGCGATGTATGCAAACCCGGAATTTAATGAATTCAATCCAGGTTAATGAGTGGCACCTGCTCACTGAAGCTGAAGGGGTTATGACACAGCTCACCTCCCATTACATCCTTTCCCAGCCTCTCTCCAAAAAAAACAACAGGGAGTGAGAGAGAAAGAGAAACAGAGAAAATAGATCAAGAGACAGAGAGATAGACCAAGAGACAGAGACAGTGAATGAGAGAATGAGAGACAGACAAAGAGACAGAGAGATAGAGTGAGAGAGAAATTTAGAGAAAGAGAGAGAAACAGAGATAGAGACGGGTAATTCTGTGATTCTATGAGACACAGAGATAGAATGAGAGAGGGGCAGAGAGAGAGAAATGGAGAGAGAAATGAAGAGAGAGAGAGAGAGAAAGACAGAGAGAGAGACAGATGCAATGAGAGACAGAGTGAGAAACAGTGTGAAAGAGAAATCACCAGAAAGAGAGGGAAAGAGTTGCACAGTGAGGGAATGATAGATGGAGACAGAGTGAAGGCCACAGAAAAATAGGCACACTCTTAGATTTACTGACAGAGATTTAGAGAGACAGGGAGAGACTGAGAGAGGCAGAGAAAGAGACAGACAGACACAGGGACAGAGAGAGGCAGAGAGAGAGAAAGAGAAAGGGGAAAGAGAGAGAGAGAGACAGACATGGAAGAGCAGATGCACAAATGCAAATATCGAGACAGAATGAAATGGAAATTAGTCAGAGAAAGAACAAAAGAGATATCAGGAGAGATAAAAAAGAGTGAAAAACTACAACAACTTTTATTTATACAGCTCCTTGAACATAGTAAAGCATAACAAGGCGTATCATTGGTTCACAATGTACAGGCATTTGACACTGAACCACTTGGGGCTGGTGAACAAAAGCTTGGTCAACGAGGTAAGTTTCAAGGAATGTCTAAAGGAGGAGAGGTGAAAAGAGAGGCAAAGAGGTTTAGAGAGAGAATTCCAGAGCTTGGGGCCCAGGCAGATAAAGGCACGTCCACCAATGGTGCAGTGGTTAAAGTTGGTGTTGTACAAGAGGCCAGAGTTAGCAGAGTGCCAAAACCTCTAAGGGTGGTAGGGCTCGAGGAGATTGTAAAGGTATGGAGGGGAAGGCCATGGAGGGATTTGAAAACAAACATGAGGATTTTAAATTCAAGACTTTGCCAGACCAGAAACCAACATCAGTCAGCGAGCACAAGGGCTGATGGGTGAATGAGAGTCAGTGCGGGTTAGGACACAGACAGCAGACAGTGAAAAGAGAAAAAGACAATGAAGGAGAAATACACAGTGAAGGAGAGAAAGAGAGACGGACAGATAGAAGGTAAATGCCCGATAGGCGACAGCATGAAAGATACAGACAGTGAAAAGAGAAATGGAGAGAGAGGGCGAGCGACACACAGAACTGCAAACGAGTCACCCAAATGGAGATGGAAAGGGAGGCCAAGAGGAAAACAGAGAAGGGGGAGAAAGAGAGGGAGAGACAAAGAGAGAGGAGGAGACAAAGAGATGGAGAGGCAAAGAGAGAGGGAGAGAAGAGAGGAGAAACATGGAGAACGCAATCCAAATAAAGGGAGAAACAGAGAAATAGAGAGATCGCAACCTTGGTGGAGAGATTGAAAGAGACCCAGGTGGAGAGAAATAGAGCGAGAGAGAAAGATACAGAGAGTGAGGGGCAGAGAGTGAGAGTGAGAGATGGAGGAGGAAGAGAGGGAGAGGGAGGCAACAAGAGGGGGTGACAGAGACATAGGAAGTCAGAGAGAGAGAGAGGGCCAGGGTGAGAGAGGATCAGAGGGAGAACCAGGCAGGGAGATAAAGAGAGGGAAAAAGACAGAGGGAACATGAGAGACAGAGCTTGCAAAAGTCAGAGATCACGAGAGGGTCAGAGTTGAAAAGTAGGTAAGCGTTGCTAAACCTGTATTGAAGCTTGGTTAAATCACACTTGGAGTGCTGTGTGCAGTTCCAGTCACCATATTATAAAAAGGATATAGTGGCACAGGAGAGGGTGCAGAGAAGGTTTACAAGAATGATATCAGAACTGTGTGCGGATACATATCAGGAAAAGGTTGACAGGCTGGATCACTTTTCTCTTGGAAAAAGAAAGCTGAAGGGTGACCTAAATGATGAAAAGTTTTGATAGCGTGGATAGAGGGAGAATGTTTGCTCTTGTGGGGAAGAGCAAACTAGAGGACACCAATATAAGATAGCCACCAAGAAAGCCAACAAGGAACTCAGGAGAAATTTCTTCATCGTGACAGTGGTGAGAAAGTGGAACTCACTGCCGTTAGGAGTGGTTGAAGTGAATACTATTGATGTATTTAAGCACAAGCAACCTGAGGCTACGGTCATGGTTTACTGAGCAGCAGTGATCCTCGCACCCCAAATGCTTCAGAGACTTGGACGACCTACAGCAGGAACCTCAAAGCACAAGGGAAGTACAAACCAGCAGGGCCTTTGCAAGATCCTCCAAATCCAGTGGCAAAAAAGGTGGTCCCACAGCAGCGTCCTGTCACAAACCAACTCGCCCAGCATCGAGGGGCTGATCACTCAAAACCAGCTCCGCTGGGTGGGTCATGTCCGTATGCCTGACTCCAGACTCCCAAAGCAACTGCTCTACTCAGAACTCAGTCATGGCAGGAGACGCCTGGGAGGACAGCGGAAATGCTTTTGGGATGTCCTCTAAGCCTCCCTGAAGAATCAAACATCCCAGCTGACTCATGGGAGTCCCTGGCCTGTGACTGACCAAAATGGACAAGGTTCATTTGGAAAGGGAGAGGGCGTTTTGAGAGACCTCATTGGGCATGTGCGGAGGTGAAGTCAAGGTACCGGAGGGAGCACACAAACTTCCAAATGCCTCCTCTACCCAACCCTTCAAGCACCACCTGCCCCACATGTGACAGGGTCCACAGATTGCGCATTGGACTTATCAACTATCGAACCAGCGTGGAAGCAAGTCATCCTCAATCCCAAGGGACGGCCTAAGAAGGGAGATAAGCAGATGAGGGAGAAGGGGATAGATGGTTACGATGATAGATTTAGATGGGGAAAGGTGGGAGGAGGCTCAATACTGACATGGGCTGACTGGGGTGAATGACCTGTTTCTGTGCTGTACCTTTTATCTAATGTTATATAAGAGACAGAAAGCACAAGAAAGACAAGAGACTGAGTGAGAGAACAAGCGACAGGGAGAGCGAGACAGAGACAGATAGAGCGAGACAGGACCCAGGTGGAGAGAGACAAAGAGAGCCAGAGACAAAGAGTGTAAGAGGCAGAGAGGGACCCTGATGAAGAGTGACAGAGAGAGTCAGAGGGGGAAGGACAGAAAAAGAGACACCCAGGCAAAGAGAAACAGAGGGAGACAGACAAAGAGAGAGAGAGAGAGATTCCTGGAAAAGGGCGACAGATAGAAATCCAGGCTGAGAGAGAGAGACAGAGAGAAAGGTGGCTGGGGGTGGGTGGGTGTGGAGAGAAAGAGAGATAGATGCAGGCAGAGAGAAATCCAGATGGAGTGAGACAAAAAGAGACAGAGAGAGGGAGATGCAAGAGACCCATAGAGAGAGAGAGAGAGAGGGAGGCAGGGGCAGAGACAGAGAGACAGTGAGGGAGAGACAGAGAGAGAGAGAGAGGAGTGTTTCTCCTGTGCTCGCCAGGACCCCAGTCTCTGATGGGATGAATATTGCAGCCTGAGTTCACACAATGTACAAGCCAACCAGAAACATCGAGAAGCGCTGTTAGCCACAGCACCGGACACTGGAAACTTTTCTGGGAACAAGGGGGGACCGGGAGGCTGAAGACTGAAAAAGGTGTCTCAGAATTGTGTTTTCCACTCTGCTGCTCCTTAAACGTTTTTTTTAAAAAAAGTCTGAGTCCTGCTAATAACGAGTTGTTAATTTTTTTTGTTAGCAAGAGGGAAAGCGTTGTTTATAACCCACTCCCTTAACAAAAAGCCTGAAATCTCCACAAGACAATTGTTCAACTTGACCTGCTCCCTGCCTCATCAATGAAATCAAATCTTCACACAGAGGAACAACGGACTGGAGATTCTGTTAAATATGTTTGGAAACTTGAAGGCAGATTTACCGCGATTCCGAGAAGAAAAAGGTTTTAAAAGTACACTTATTAAAACAATCCTGATCGCGAAAGATTCTGACTGAAAGCCCCACGGGCTATAACCGAGACAGAAACACACTTGCAAACAGTTTGAAAGTAGTTTTTTATATATATATATATATAAAACCGTCTCTGCTCTCTCCCAACATTAAGCACGCCAACTTTGACCGCGATTTAAAGTGTATAATAATGAAATACAGCGACACAGACCTGAGCTAATACATATTGATCCAACGGCGAACCAGAAGCGAAACAATGCTGTGTTCATGATATATCCCGGAGCTGGACAGGAATCCAAGTCATACCAAAACCACGACCAGAATGAAAACCTCTTCGAGTCCTGCAGAATCCGGCACTCCCACAAACAGTAAAATATACCAGACAGTTTGCTAAATGCCTTAGCCCCACATCGCCAATGTTCAGCAAGCCTCCTCTTGACAGTATGGTACTCAAAAATATTTCCACTTCGGTGGGGGGGGGGGGGGGTGCAAGGATATATAAATACAAAAATATATGTGTGTGGAAATCTGAAACTTTCTCTCTCTCTCTTCGAAATGGTGAAAATTCCCCCCACCGAGCTGAGGTAGTTTCACTATTCCTCTGAAACAGAGTCGGGAAGGGGGTTTCCTCTTGCCTCTCTCTGGATTTTGCTGCTATCCTTTTTGTGTAGCTCTGGGATCCCTGCTTTCTGCCGCTTCCCTCTCCTGTTCAGCTTGTTTTGCCCCTGTATAGTGCAAATTGCTCTGAAAGGCTCCCAGCAGATTTCGCACACACTCAGGTGGCCCATACAGGCTTTTTTTTTTGGTGGGTGAGGTGGGGGAGACGTTCCGATGTCCTTCTTCTGTAAACACAGACACAGGTTTTCCAACAACTTTTTTTTTTGTCTGTGTGTGTGTGTGTGTGTGTGTGTCAGACTGGTGTGTTTAACTTGCTTTGAAAATTCTCACCCACCCCCCCCACCCCACCCCCCAGCCCCCAAACACACACACACACACACACACTCGACCCTCTGGTAGGTCTCTGACAAATAATTAGTGATGAGATCTCTATTCTCCCGGCCAAACACAAAGAACAAATTGGAAGCAACTTTTCGCCCGCTCTCTGTTCACATCCAGGCTCCCAGCAGTCGCGTATTTCTCTCTCTCTCTCTCTCCCTCTCCCTCTTCCTCTTTCTTCAGTTTAAGTGTGTATCTGGGACCCAGCCGAGCCTCCTCTTCTCTCCTCTCCCTCCTCCCTGTCTCGGTTGGTGAGGGGAGCGAATGGGAAAGTTCAGGTCGGTACAGATCAATGCTGCCGAGGTCGATCCTCCCATTCCTTCCCCACCACCAATCGGAGAGCAGCCCAGAGTTCAAACAGAGAGAAAATAATCAAACATTATTTCGCCAACAATTATGGAGCGGCTAGAAACCCAACAAAGGCACTTACAGCACACACACTTAAAACTCATACCCCAGACATACACTCACACACACACTTAACACACATTGATACACTTTCAAACACACACCCACTGAATCACACATCCATTCAGACTCAGACACAGACGACTCATTACACACACACACACACACACACACACTCAGACTCAGACACACACCCACACTCACATATACCCAACACACACTTTCATACACCTTCACACACACACAAACACACAATTACACAAACAAACATTCAATCACACCAACACTCCACAGCAATACTTATACTCACACATACACACAGTCACACTCACAGCCACATAAGCACACAGTCACAGAAATGACATACTCATGCAGAAGCACTTAGACACACTCAGACACACAGATACAGGTACACACGCTTACACTCAAACCTGGAAATGCTCTCACATATGCACCCTCACACATATTCTCACACACATCCTCATACGCACTCATACCTACACTCACACACAAATATATCATTCGTTTGTGCATAGTCACAAACAGAAATAAACACTCAGCAATGTACTGAAATACCACTAAGAAACACACACAATTCACACTCATATACATTCATACATTAATTTACACAGGCATATTCACAGTCATCACACAATCATTCGATCACATACACACACTCAGTTAGTGTAGACCCACATACACAGTTACCCAGTAAAGATCCACATAGATTCAGCCAGTATAGATTCACACACACAGTTGTTCAGTATACACTTAAATACACACACATAAGCACACAGATAGAGACACACAGATATATGTCATGCTTTTCTGTGTTCTCACCGACATCATGCCCTCAGCTGTCCAGGCTCCACACTTTGGAATTCACTCCCTACATGCGAGCATCTACCTCAAACTCCCTAAATTTCATCTCTGTAACTAACCTTTCGGTCACCCCTCCTAGTCTCTCTTCAATTAGTTCAAGAGCCAATTTTCCTTCTTCGTCATTTAATCTGTTTCTGGTTTTAATGGAGAAATGGTGATGAGGAAATTCCTTCAAATAATACAGGATCTTTAACATGTTGACAACTAGCTCATCACTTCCTCAATGGTGACCCTCTGACAGTGCAGCACTCCCTCAGTATTGCCCCTCTGACAGTGTAGCACTCCATCAGTATTGACCCTCTGACAGCGCAGCACTCCCTCAGTATTGACCCTCTGACAGTGTAGCACTCCATCAGTACTGATTTTTCAGTAGTGCAGCACTCCCTCAGTACTGACCCTTCAGCAGTGCAACATTCCCTCAGTATTGACTTTCCAACAGCGTAGCACTCTCACAAAACTGACCTTCCAACAGCACAGCACTCCCTCAGTACTGACCCTCTGACAGTGCAGCACTCCCTCAGTACTGACCCTCTGACAGTGCAGCACTCCCTCAGTACAGACCCTCTGACATTGCAGCACTCCCTCAGTACTGACCCTCTAACAGTGCAGCACTCCCTCAGTACTGACCCTCCAACAGCGCAGCACTCCCTCAGTACTGGATAGATTGGAGAAGTTGGGGCTGTTCTCCTTGGAGAAAGTAAGATTAAGAGGAGATTTGATAAAAGTATTCAAAATCACGAGGGGTCTGACAGAGTGGATAGGGAGAAACTGTTCCCATCGGTGGAAGGATACAGAACTAGAGGGCACAGATTTAAGGTGATTGGCAAAAGGACCAGAGGAAAAACCTGTTCATGCCGTGAACAGTTAAGATCTGGAATGTTCTGCCTGATAGTGTAATGGAGACAGAGTCAATCGAGGCATTCAGAAGGTAAATTGGATATGCACCTGAAGAGAAAACATTTACAGGGCTATTGAGATAAGGTAGTGAATGTGACTGGCTGAATTGCTGCAGCAGATGGGCAGAATGGCCTCTTCCTGTGCTGGGCCTATTCAATGATTCCATGACCCTGCAATTCCCTCTTAGGATATTCATCTGAGTTATCAGAGTCTGTCAAATTACATGCCTGCGAAGTGCCTTGGGTATCTTACTGTCCTAGAGGTGCTATATAAATGCAAGTTGTTTAATTCTGGAGTAGGGCTTGAACTCATGATCTTCTGGATGTTACTCAGAGTGCCAAGTCAAAGTGAGAGAGACAAATTGAAACAGAATGTTTGTAGGATGGAGAGAGAGAAAGAGAGAACGCGTGAATGAATTAGGGAGCATGAGTCTCAGTAATAATGAATGGAGAGAGGGAGAGAGAGACAATGCATGAAGGAGTGGGAGAATGAAGGAAGGAGGGAGAACGAGTGAAAGAGAGGACTGTTTGAGGAGGGTGCATGTGTATGGGAGAGATCGAGACACACACTCACACATCAATCTTTCTCTCGCTGTGTGTAGGTGCAGAATACAATGAGAAAGCTCTACTCAGTCGCTGTAAACATATCATCAGTTTATGGTCAAGGTATTAGATGTGTTTGTACTCTTAATCCCTAGTATCCCCTGGATTGAAAGATACAGTCTTAATAAGTTATTAAAATGCACTCACAGAGCACTCAGTCATTCTTTAGGGTAGTCTCTTATAGCCAGTGAGGATAGAATTCACTCTGAACTGTTCTGGGTTGCCCAGACTGTTATCCTCTCGCTCAGTACAATTTAAAATGCACAAGGGGTTTCTTCCTCTGTCTATCCCTTCATCCTTTCCAAAAACCCTCTCTTTGTGTTCAGCACCGTGCTTTGTTTTAGCTGATCCCTTCTCCCCCTCTTCTTAGTCCATCCCTCAAAATCGAGGGTGACTTGCTTTCACTCCACTTGGACAGTTGCTAAGTCCAATGTGTGATCTCCAGACTCTGCCACACGTAGGGCAGGTGGTGCTTGAAGGTTTGGAAATCTGTGCTCCACCTCTCTCTCGCGCCTCGACACATCCCTGACAAAGTCTCTCCATGTGTTCAGTGCCGTGGCATTTCAGTCGGTCACAGGCCGGGGACTCCCATGAGTCAGCCGGGATGTTTGATCCTTCAGGGAGGCTTTGAGGACATCCTGAAAGCATTTCCGATGTCCTCCTGGGCTTCTCCTGTCATGACTGAGTCCTGAGTAGAGCAGTTGCTTTGGCAGTCTGGTGTCAGGCATACGGACATGCCCCACAGACTATGCTGGGCATATTTCCTTTTATTCATTCACTGGATGTGGGCATCACTGGCATTTATTGCCCAACCCTAATTGGCCTTGTTCAGGGAGCCTTTAAGAGTCACCAACATTGCTGTGGGTCTGGAGTCACATGTAGACCAGACCAGGTAAGAACAGCAGATTTCCTTCCTTAGTGAGCCAGATGGGTTTTTACAACAACCAGAATCATTATCATCAAATTCCAAATTTTTAGTGAATGCAAATTCCACCATCTGCTGTGGTAGGATTCGAACCTGAGTCCCCTACAGCATTAACCTGGGTCTCTGTATTACTAGTCCACTGACAATACCACTATGCCACCACCTCCCTCATTGACTTGGGAGGGGGGGGAGGGAGGATGCTGTGGTTGGACCAGCTTACTTGCCACTGATTACAGATTGCTGATGGGTCCCTGGCTTCAGGAGCCATTCATTCTGTGTGAGAATATGGTCTTTTTATTAATTCATTCTAGGCACATGGGTGTCATTGACAAGTACGCTATTTGTTGCCCATCCCATTAGTTGCTCGTGAGATGGTGGTTCTAGTCCACCTTCAACTAAGTTCAATATGACAGAGTGGGTAGGTAGTGTCACTTTAGGGCAGCTGAGAGTCAATTACAATGATGTGGGACTGGAGTCACCTACAGGACCAGACTGGGTAATGACAGCATGTTGCCTTCCCTAATGGGACACTAATGAACCTGTTGGGTTTTTCTGACAATCCAACAGCTTCATGCTCACTTTTACTGATACCAACTTTTCATTTTCAGATTTTTTAAAGTCTGGAATTAGAAGTCTAATGGTGACCACGAAACCATTGCCAATTGTCGTGAAAATCCATCTGGTTCACTAATGGTCTTTAGGGAAGGAAATCTGCCATCCTTACCTGGTCTGGCCTACATGTGACTCCAGGCCCACAGCAACGTGGTTAACTCTTAAATGACCTCTGAACAAGGGAAATTAGGGATGAGCCAGCGACACCCACATCCCATGAACGAATAAAAAAAAAATTCTCCAATTGGCATAGTGGAGTTTGAACTCACGTTCCCAGGATTAATAGTAACTCAATTGCCCCAATACTGAGTCCCACTGTATCAGCAAAGCAAGGGGAAGAGACGACAGGAGGGACTTAGGAACATACAAAGAGTAGGCCATTCAGCCCCTCAAACCTGTTCCATTAGAATACAAGGGCTATGAGCAATAGTAGGCCATGCGAACCTGCTTCGCCATTTAATGTCAAGGCTGATCTTCCACCTCAACTCCATTTTCCTTCCCTATCCCCATATCTCTTGATGATTAAAAATCTATTGATCTCAGCCTTGAGTAGACTCAATCCCTGAGCGTCCACAGCAATCTGAGGTACAGAATTCCAAAGATTCACAGCCCACTGAGTGAAGAAATCTCTCCTCATCTCAACCCTAAAATAAATAACCCCTTATTCTGAGATTATGACCTAGTTCTAGGCTCTCCAATCAAGGAAACAGCCTCGCAACGAGACCTGTGAGAGTGAGGGGCATTTGGAAAGTTCCTGCTACCAGCTTTGGGTTCCCCCATCGGTAGGTGGGGGAGGATGAGGGGCAGATAAGGGGAGATAGAAGGGGAGAGGGACTGACTCCTCCTTCATGGGTATCTGAAAGGAAAGGCTTATTCCAAAAACAATAATACATTTTACAATGAGTATAGAAAATCATAGGGTGATCTAATTTTGGTGGTTAAGATGATTAAAAGAGATGACAGAGTAGTTAGAGGAAAATTAGAGAGGCTGAGAGGAGATTTGATAGAGGTGTTCAAAATCATGAAGGGTCTGGACAGTGTAAACGGGGAGAAACTGTTCCTATTGACAGATGGGTCTAGAACCAGAGGACACTGATTTAAGATGAATGGCAAAAGAGCCGAAGATGACATGGGGAAAAGGCTTATTCACACAGTACATGGCTGGAGTCATGCTCCCATGTTCTGGGAGTTTGGTGAAGGCAGATTCAATTGAGGTTTTCAAAAGGGAACTGGATAATTATAGGAAGAAAAACACTGCAGAGCTACCGGGGAAGGGCAAGAGAGTGGGATTAGTTGAGTTGCTGTTGCAGAGAGCCAGGAAAAAGATGATGGGCTGAATGGTCATCCTCTGTGCTGTAACGTGAGGAGGAGTCCAGAGCGAGGGGACATAATCTAAAATTAGAACCAGTCCGTTCAGGGGTGATGTCAGGAAGCACTTCTTCACACAAAGGGGAGTGGAAATCTGGAAATCTCCCCCCGCCGCCCCACAAAAAGAGATCGAGGCTGGGGATCAATTAAAAGTTTCAACACTGAAATTGATAGGTTTTTGTTGGTTAAGAGTAGCTACCTCCTTTCTCCTATCACCCCTGTGCTCGCTGGTCCACATGGCTTTCATCCCAGCAATGCCGTGATTTTAAATTACTCTGTGTTTTCAAACCCCTCCATGTCCTCCCCCTCCCTATCTCTGTAATCTCCCCCAGCCCCACAACCCTCCGAGATCGCTGCACTCCTCCAATTCTGGCCTCTTGTGCATCCCCGATTTTAATTGCTCCACCATTGGCGGCTGTGCCTTCAGCTGTCGATGCCCCGGAATCCCCTCCTTATACCCCTCCGCCTCCCAGAATCCCCTCCTTACATCCCTCTGCCTCCCAGAATCCCCTTCTTATACCCTTCCAACTCCCGGAATCCCCTCCTTATATCCCTCCGCCTCCCGGAATCCCCTCCTTATACCCCTCCGCTTCCCGGAATACCCTCCTTATACCCCTCCGCTTCCCGGAATACCCTCCTTATACCCCTCCACCTTCCGGAATCCCCTCCTTATACCCCTCCGCCTCCCGGAATCCCCTCCTTATACCCCTCTGCCTCCCGGAATCCCCTCCTTATACCCCTCCGCCTCCCAGAATCCCGTCCTTATACCCCTCCGCCTCTCTTTCTCACTTTCTGCCTTGAAGACACTTCTTAAAAGTGTCTCCTGATATGACTCAAGCTTTGTTTTATAACGCACCTGTGAATCGTCTTTGATGTTTCATTACGGTAAAGACGCTATATAAATATAAGTTGTTGTTGTTACTGTAAGGGCTACGGAGCCAAGACGAGTTGGAGATGTAGATGAGCCATGATGTAAGTAAATGGAGGAACAGGCTCGAAGGGCTGAATGGCCTCTTCCTGGTCCTATGTTCTGAAGTTACAATGGAGCAGTGATATAATAGTTCAGTTTATGCTGTGATACATTACACTCATCTCTTAGTCTGCATTGGAACGCTGGGTTTTGGGTATCCCATGGGACTTGCTAATGGGAAACTTAATCATTACCTTCTCCAGCCTCCCCACCCCCATGGTTCCTGCACCTCCTGGACTTCCTGTGCCTGGGAAGGACCCTTCGTCATCCACCATCACTTCAGATGCTAAAGGCCTGTAAAAGGCAGAGAGAGTTGGGACCTCTCTCCTTTCTGATCACACATTCTGTTGCCCCCCATTCCGCCCCAACCAACACTCCCCCACCCCCACTACCACCACCTCCCCCACCCCCTCCCACCCAAGCCCCCCCACCCACCCACCAGCTTCCTCCTTTCTAGGGCTGAACAGGAGCCAGTGAGAATCGAGATGAAGACAGTCTCTCAAATGCCAGGCATGGTTCAGCGGGTAGCACTGGGCTGGAGGATTGTGGGTTCAAGGCCTGCACCAGAGTTATGAACACAAAATCTGGGCTGACGCTCCAGTGTGGCACTGAGGGGATGCAGCATTGTCGGAGATGCAGCTTTTCAGATATGATATTAAACCGAGCGCCCCCCCCCCCCCCCCCCCCCCCCCACCCCACCCCCCCCCCCAATCTGCCCTCCCAGGTGGGTGTGGAAGGCCCCATGGCAATATCTACCCCTCAATCAACATCACCAAAAGCAAATGATCAGGTTGGTGTTTTGTGGGATCTTGCTGTGCACAAACCAGATGCCTTTGTTTCCTACATTACAACAGTGACCGCACTTTAAAAGCATTTCATTGGCTGTAAAGTGCGTTGGGACATTCTGAGAAATTGCAAGGTGCTACAGAAATGCGTGGACAATATTTACCCCCGTGTAGTCACCCACCTCTACCCTCCACACAACGGTGCTGTGTCACAGGACAGTAAAACTCAGGCTAGAGCAGGGCTAGACCCTGGGCCTCCCTGCTCCGTGTGGTTCCGAGGGCAGATGTGTTTGAGTTACTCCTGGTTGTTGTGGGGTGGGGGATTATGCTGCTGGAGGGAGGAGGGAAGTCCAGACCCCCACCCCCCCCCCCCCCCCCCCCCCCCCACCCCTCACCTCCACCGAGTGAAAACACAGCACCGAGGGCCTGAATTCCTCCCCTTCCCCCCTTCCCCACCTCTTCATGATGGGGAAGCCTCTCTGGTATTTTGAGCCAGCTGCCTCTCTAGGTCGCGTTATCTCGGGTATTTGTTTACCGAAGGCACTGATATGATGCCAGGTTGTGTAATGATGGTGTTTCACCAGGGGCTGGGGGCAGTGCAGGGCAGGGTGGGGTGGGGTTGGAGGGCCAGGGGGGGGGGGTCTGTAAACCTGGCCTGATTAACTCAGCTCTTCACCTTTGTGACCAAGGCCGCAGCCCCAAGGTCACTCGGCCAGTTACGAGCTGTGCTTTGCTTTTTCTCGGTTCAAAATCATTGACATCCCGAGCAGGCGAGGTCAGCGATAGAAGGGGAGACACAGGCCCTGTTTAAAGAAAAGTCTTTCATGTCTGTTCGGCGCGCTGCTGAACGCATCGAGCAGCTCCCAGCGCTCCATCGGAAGGACAATCCGATGGGGTCGGGGGGGTGGGGGGGGGGGGGGGGTGGTCCGGGTGGGGAATGGAGGTGGGGCCCAGATCACATGTGACGGGAGAGTGTGAGTTACAGGACTGGGCGTGGAACTAGCTCCAGTGAGAGGAGAGAAGAGGAGAGGAAGTTGGGGGGGGTGTGGGGGGGCAAAGGGTTGTGTTTGTGGTGCTGTTTCGGGGGTGAAGTATGGGGAGTCGGGGGGGAGGTTGTCCAGAAATAGTCCATCTGCTGGAGAACAGCCCTCGCTGGCTGAGGGACCACGGGGACTCCGCTACAGCCTAGAAGATAATTCCTGGGAATGTGAGTATCACTGGAAGGGACAGCACTTACTGCCCACCCGACAGTTCCATCCACAACTTTTCCAAGTTCTGCGAAAGCACATCGGCTTGAAACGTTAACTCTTCCCTCTTCCTGCACATACACCACCTGACTGACCCGTTGAGAGTTTCCAGCATTTTCTGTCCTTGTTAAGGAACAGAAGGAACATGTGCTCAGTCTGCCCTCTGGTGGTCAGAAACTGTCTGCCGCTTTCTTGTGGATTGCAGTGAAAATGCCAAGGCAGGCATACGTAGCCTATCGATGGGTACTTCCTACAGTAGCATGAATGTAGCAGGAAGAAACACAGGAGCAGGAACAGGAGGAGGCCATTCAGCCCCTCAAGCTGCTCTGCCATTCAATTAGATCATGGCTGATCGGCATTTTAAATTCAGTTTACCCACTTTGGTTCTTTATCCCTTAACACTTTCTGCCCAACAAAAATCTATCAGTCTCAGTTTTGAAACTTTCAACTTACCCCCAAGGTGCAAAGGCATTTTTGGGGGAGAATGTTCCAGATTTCCATCACCTTTTGTGTGAAGACGTGCTCCCTGGCATTATCCCTGAATGGCAGAACTCTAATATTAAGGTTACACAGAATTACATAGAATTTGCAGCACAGAAGTAGACCTTTAACTAGTCCATGCTGCTGTTTATACTCCTCACAAGGCTCCTCCCATCCTACTGATTCTAAGTAACTTGGAGAAATATGACATTAGACAATAATACTTTTCTTGATAATGGGTTTATTCACAGAACGCAGCGTTACATTTGACTGCTTCCACCTACCAAAAACTGGGTGTCTCAGCAGTCTTCCTTTATAAGTGCTCAAGGTTCTTAATTGAGCAACGTACTTCACTATGTATCTTAACTATATAATTAACATACCATTAACTGCTACTTCATCTCACTATCAACATATCCTTCTATTCCTTTCCCACTCTCGTGTTTATCCAGCTTCCTCTTAAATTGATCTATACTATTCACCTCAACCACTCCGAGTTCCATATTCTCACCACTGTCTGGGGAAAGACACTGCACCTGAAATCCCAATTGGATTTATTAGTGACTACTGTGACTCTCCCAAATCAGGATCATCTTCGCTACATGCTTTTAAAGAAAAAGTCTCCTCATCAGGGACTCTTTTTATATAGAAAGTCTCCCCATCAGGGACCACTTTTATAGAGAGAGTCTCCCCATCAGAGACCCCTTTTATAGAGAGTCTCCCCATCAGAGACCTCTTTTATAGAGAGTCTCCCCATCAGAGACCTCTTTTATAGAGAGAGTCTCACAATCAGGAACCCCTTTTATAGAGAGAGTCTCACCATCAGAGACCCCTTTTATAGAGAGTCTCCCCATCAGGGACCCCTTTTATAGAGAGAGGTTCACCATCAGGAACCCTTTTTATAGAGAGTCTCACCATCAGGAACCCCTTTTATAGAGAGAGTCTCACCATCAGAGACCCCTTTTATAGAGAGAGTCTCACCATCAGGGACCCCTTTTATAGAGAGAGTTTCCCCATCAGGGACCCCTTTTACAGAGAGAGTCTCCCCATCAGGGACCCCTTTTGTAGAGAGAGGTTCACCATCAGGGACCCCTTTTACAGAGAGAGTCTCCCCATCAGGGACCCCTTTTATAGAGAGAGTCTCACCATCAGGGACCCCTTTTATAGAGAGAGTCTCACCATCAGGGACCCCTTTTATAGAGAGAGTCTCCCCATCAGGGACCCCTTTTATAGAGAGAGTCGCCCCATCAGGGACCCCTTTTACAGAGAGAGTTTCCCCAACAGGGACCCCTTTTATAGAGAGAGTCTCCCCATCAGGGACCCCTTTTATAGAGAGAGTCTCACCATCAGGGACCCCTTTTATAGAGAGAGTCTCCCCATCAGGGACCCCTTTTACACAGAGAGTCTCATCATCAGGGACCCCTTTTATAGAGAGAGGTTCACCATCAGGGACCCTTTTTATAGAGAGTCTCACCATCAGGGACCCCTTTTATAGAGAGAGGTTCACCATCAGGGACCCTTTTTATAGACAGAGTCTCATCATCAGAGACCCCTTTTATAGAGAGAGTCTCCCCATCAGGGACCCCTTTTATAGAGAGAGTCTCCCATTCAGGGACCCTTTTTATAGAGAGAGGTTCACCATCAGGGACCCTTTTTATAGAGAGTCTCACCATCAGAGACCCCTTTTATAGAGAGAGTCTCACCATCAGGGACCCCTTTTACAGAAAGAGTCTCCCGATCAGAGACCCCTTTTATAGAGAGAGTCTCCCCATCAGGGACCCCTTTTATAGAGAGAGTCTCCCCATCAGGGACCTCTTTTATAGAGAGAGTCTCCCCATCAGGGACCCCTTTTATAGAGAGAGTCTCCCCATCAGGGACCCCTTTTATAGAGAGAGTCTCCCCATCAGGGACCCCTTTTATAGAGAGTCTCCCCATCAGGGACCCCTTTTATAGAGAGAGTCTCCCCATCAGGGACCCCTTTTATAGAGAGAGTTTCCCCATCAGGGACCCCTTTTATAGAGAGAGTTTCCCCATCAGGGATCCCATTCAAAGGTTCCCCCTAGTTTGTGACACTTTGTGAGGGAAAGCGTGAGATTAACACTGGGTGGAGAGGGAAGGGTTAATTCCCTCTGTGTGCTATTTTTAGTACCCTGGCTTGCACACTATGTTTAACTTCCTGTCTGTTCTTATTAACAACCATTAACCCATTTCAAATAAAATTAAATTGAGCAAAGTTAGCGACTGTGCTAAAACAGCAGAGGCAGGATTTCAACTCTACTGGGCAGGTCAACATTGTAGACAGAGGCGTGGGGGGTGGGGAGGAGTCGTGGGGCACATCTGGCTGCAGCTGGAATCACATATCACACCATTTATGTTTAACACGTCTTGTGACCCATGAATAGGCCACAGTACATACAAACAGGCCCACTTACAAAGGCGATACCAGCACCGAAAGCTTTAACCATCAGGATAATCTGAACAGTCTGGGCCTCTTTCGAAAAGGGAAGACTCAGGGTTAACCTGAGAGCGGCCTTCAAATTTGTCAACATAGAGCCGATCTTTCCACTTGTGAGGGAAAATCAAAACTGCGTGTTTTAAGTAAACAACGGTCACGAATAAATCCACAGATAGTCTGGCGAAACATCTTTACCCAGAGTGTGGTGAGAATGTGGCGCTCACTACCACTGGGAGTGGTTGAGGTGAATAGTATTGTTACATTTAAGGGAAAGTTAGATAGACACATGAGGGAGAAAGGAACAGAAGGATATGCTGATGGGGTGAGATGAAGTAGGGAGGGAGAAGAAGGCTCCTGTGGGGCATTAAGCACAGGCCAATTGTAAATTCTACATAATTCCTATGACCCACTCTGTCTTAGGGTGCAGCAGGGGTCAGCCCATTATAGGCAGTCGAGAGGTACAGGTTAACTGGGTAGTTGGGCAAGTGGAGAGCAGCCAGGATCGGAGTGAACAGCAGAATAGGTTGAAGGGCTGAATGGCCTCCTCCTGTTGTCCGGTAATTTACTTTAACTTATAGATGCTAAGTTGTGTGCAGGAGTAAACAGGAGTAGACAGCACTGCACTGTGCGTCAATACCCAGAGATCAGGGGTCAGAGTGACAGAGGGAGGATGGTGAATGTTGACTCTTTCACTGGAGTCATAAAGGAGAGGCTGACCGAGATCAATGAGAATCTCGCCAGCGCCTCGTAACTCCCTCCACCAGCACCCGCAACCACCATCCCCCCCACCCCCTGCCACAACCCTGCAAAGATTGAAATGGGGCCACTTCCAAAAGCCCTGCCAATCTCTGTGAGACCAGAGGAGGGGTGGTCATTCAGGAGAAAACCCCAGTTGATAATTCTTCATCACAAGGACTGAACACTTGGGAAGAGCTGTCTTTGGCCGCCCTCTGCTGGTCATGCAGCACAATACATGATATTGGCACCATGACAGCAGCAACATCCGAATCAAAGGGATGGCATTTCTATACCACGTGCCAAAGCACTTTACAGCAATGCAGTACCGTTTTGGAATGGTTGGCATTGTTGTAATGTTGGAAATGCAGCAGCCAATTTGTATGCAGCATGTTCCCGCAAACAGAAATAAATGATTGGATGTTGCTGAAAAAAGACACATGTCGAAGGTTTTCGTCTTGCACTCATCAGGACACTCGCAAGAAAACCAATATCTGGTGGGGGGGGGGTGGAAACAACAATTTATACTGCATGTGAAGATATTGTGCCTGCTTCAACTGAACAAAAGAAGTGACAGCCATTCGCTGACTCATTCCTCAGGGCAATGCCTTGACCCAATAAGGTCAAGCAGTCTGCTGTAAATTTCAAACGATGCTTGGCAGTTAACTGTCAGTCACCATCAGTGGGACATTCTCCATGGCAATGACACTTGCCAACCAATCAGCACTCCTCTTCGAACTTGGGTCCCCAGAGTATTACCCTGGGTCTTCTGGAACACTTGCCCAGTGACAATACCACTACGCCACCTCCCCTGCTGCCTCAGTACTACTGAATGACTAAATGATTGGACCGTCTGTAATTTTAGTGATGGGAGATCTTGTGGTGCAGCGGACAGTGTTCTCTCCCTCTGAGCCAGGAACTCTGTGTTCAAGACCGACTCCGGAACTTGAAGGCCAGGAAGGTGTGTTCATAACGTGGACAAACAGTTTCAGAGTCAATCATTCCAAAACACCTATGGCAGGTGGTAAAAGCAGAGAGGTTCCCGGTCAGCCAGGACCATGTGGTAGCTGTGGTGTGACAGCCTCCCATGTTAAAAGACTCCACATCTGGGATGCACTCTGTGACAAGCATCCTCCTTGTTTTGAGGGACTACCGATGGTGATAATTTTGGTGATATTGGCTGGGGGATAAATATTGGCCCAGAACAATGGGGAGAACTCCCCTACCCTCTTTCAAAATAGTGGCCGTGGGGTCTTTAACATCCCCCCGAGGGAGCAGACAGAGTCGCAGTTTAGCATCTCAGCCAAAAGACTGACAATGCAATGCTATCTACTCCTCTTCCTCTGTTCCCACCTATACATAACTCAGCATCTATAAGTTAAAGTAAATTATATGGGAACAGGAGGAGGCCATTCAGCCCTATGAGGCTGTTCTGCTATTCACTCTGATCCAGGCTGATCTGTATCTCAACTCCATTTGCCCACCATAGCTCCATATCCCTTGTCACTCTCACCCAACATAAGTGGATTGCCCTCAGTTTGGAATGCTGCAATTGACCCCCCAGCCTCAACAGCTTTTTAGAGGGATAAGTTCCAGATTTCCACTCCCCATTGTAGTACTTCCTGACATCACCCCTGAACAGCCTGACTCTAATTTTAAGGGTCTCTCTACCTACCTGATCAAATCCTTTAAGCACCTTGGACACCTCAAATCAATCATCCTTTAACCCTCTGTACTCGAGGGAATACAAACCTTTGCAACATGTATTCATAATTTAACCCAATATTATTCTGGTGAATCTGCATTGCACCCCTTCCAAAACCATACACCTTTCCGGAGGTGTAATGCCCAATATTGACCACTCAGCTGGGCTGTGTATCCAGCCCCCTACAGATAAAGGCAAACATTCCATTGGCCTTTTTGATTCTGTTTTCTACCCTGTGTTCTCGCTTTTAGTGATTTGTGTGCAGGGAAACCCATTAGTAGAGGGGTCAATAACCAGGGGGCATAGATTTAATTTCTCCTTCAACTCCTCTCACTTCCTCCAAATAAAAGGTGTGGCTATGGGTACCCGCATGGGCCCCAGCTATGCCTGTCTCTTTATGTGGAACATTTCTTTTTCCAGTCCTACTCCCGTCCCCTCCCACAACTCTTTCTCCGGTACATCGATGATTACTTCAGTGCTGCTTCATGCTCTCGTCTGGACCTGGAAAAATTTATTAATTTTGCTTCCAATTTCCACCCCTCCATCATTTTCACATGGTCCATCTCTGACACTTCCCTTCCCTTCCTTGACCTCTCTGTCTCAATTTCTGGTGATAGACTGTCCACCAATATCCATTACAAACCTACCGACTCCCACAGCTACCTTGACTACAGCTCCTCACACCCCGCTTACTGTAAGGACTCCATCCCATTCTCTCAGTTCCTTCGCCTCCGTTGCATCTGTTCCGATGATGCCACTTTCAAAAATAGTTCCTCTGACATGTCCTCCTTCTTCCTTAACCGAAGTTTTCCACCCATGGTCATTGACAGGGCCCTCAACCGTGTCCGGCCCATCTCCCACGCATCCACCCTCACGCCTTCTCCTCCCTCCCAGAAACATGATAGGGTCCCCCTTGTCCTCACTTATCACCCCACCAGCCTCCGCATTCAAAGGATCATCCTCCGCCATTTCCACCAACTCCAGTATGATGCCACCACCAAACACATCTTCCCTTCACCCCCCCATCGGCATTCCGTAGGGATCGTTCCCTCCGGGACACCCTGGTCCACTCCTCCATCACCCTCTACTCCTCAACCCCCCTCCCACGGCACCTTCCCATACAACCGCAGAAGGTGCAACACCTGCCCCTTTACGTCCTCTCTCCTCACCATCCAAGGGCCCAAACACTCCTTTCAAGTGAAGCAGCAGTTCATTTGCATTTCCCCCAACTTAGTCTACTGCATTCATTGCTCCCAATGCGGTTTCCTCTACACTGGAGAGACCAAACATAAACTGGGCGACCGCTTTGCAGAACACCTTTGGTCTGTCCGCAAGCATGACCCAGACCTCCCTGTTGCTTGCCATTTAAACACTCCACCCTGCTCTCATGCCCACATGTCCATCCTTGGCCTGCTGCATTGTTCCAGTGAAGCTCAACGCAAACTGGAGGAACAGCCCCTCATCTTCCAATTCAGCACTTTACAGCTTTCTGGACTGAATATTGAGTTCAACAACTTCAGATCATGAACTCTCTCCTCCATCCCCACCCCCTTTCCGTTTTTTCCCCTCCTTTTTGTTTTTTCCAATAATTTATATAGATTTTTCTTTCCCCACCTATTTCCATTATTTTTAAATGTATTTCCATCCATTGTTTTATCTCTACCATTTAGCATTTTTAGATTCCTTCACCACACCCCATGCCCACTACGGATATCTGTACCTTGCTTGTCCTGCTTTCTACCCTTAATTAGCACATTCCTTAGATAATATCACCACCTTCAACACCTCTTTGTCCTTTTGTCTGTGACATCTTTTGGTTATCTCCAACTATCATTCGCCCTCTACCTAGCTCTTCTTGTCCCAACCACCGACCCCCCTTAAACCAGCTTATATTTCACCCCTTTTCTATTTTTACTTAGTTCTGTTGAAGGGTCATGAGGACTCGAAACGTTAACTGTGTCCCTCTCCACAGATGCTGCCAGACCTGCTGAGTTTTTCCAGGTATTTTTGTTTTTGTTTTTGTTTTGGATTTCCAGCATCCCCAGTTCTTTGCTTTTACCTAACCTGTTTAGCTGTTCTTGATAAGTCAACTCCTTCATCACAGGAATCAGCCCAGTGATCTCTTTTGAACTGCCCCCAGTGCCAGTATATCCTTTCTTAAATACAGGGACCAAAACTGTACACAGTACTCCAGGTGCAACGTCACCAACACCCTGTGCAGTTGGAACAGGACTTCCCTATTTTTAAACTCCAACCCCCTAGCAATACAGACCAAAATTCCATTTGCCTTCTGAATTACTTGCTGCACCTGCATGCTAACTTTTTGTGTTTCATACACAAGAACACCCAGATCCCTCTGTGTTGCATTTTTTTGGAGTCTCTCTCCATTTAAATAATAGTCTGTTGTTTGATTCTTCCTACCAAAGTGCATGACCTCACACTTTCCTACATTAAACTCCATCTGCCAGGTTTTTGCCCACTCACTCAACCTACCTATATCCCCTTGCAGATTCCTTATATCCTCATCACACCATGCCTTCCCACCTATTTTTGTATCATCAGCAAATTTGGATACATTACACTCTGCCCCCTCCTCCAAGTCATTAATATAGATAGTAAGTAATTGAGGCCCTAGGACTGATCCTTGTGGCACTCCACTTGTTACGTCTTTCCAACCTGAAAAAAGACCCATTAATCCCGACTCTCTGTCTTCTGTGTGCTAACCAATCCACAATCCATGCTAATACCTTACCCCAATACTGTGAGCTGCTATCTTGTGCAATAACCTTTTATGTGGCACCTTTTTGAATGCCTTCTGGAAATCCAAATACATTACATCTACTGGTTCCCCTTTATCAACTCTGCTTGTTATATCCTCAATGAACTCCAGCAAATTTGTCAAACATGATTTCCCTTTCACAAAACCATGTTGACTCTGTTTGATTGTGTTAAGCTTTTCTAAATGTCCTGTTATTTCTTCCTTAATAATGGTCTCTAGCATTTTCCCAATGATAGATGTTAGGCTGACTGACCTATAGTTTCCTGCTTTTTGTCTCCCTCCCTTCTTGAACGGGGGCATTACATTAGTGGTTTTCCAATCTGCTGGGACCCTCCCAGGATCCAGTGAGTTCTGGAATATTTCAACCAGTGCCTCCACCATCTATGTAGCCACTTCCTTTAAAACCCCTGGATGCAGGTCATCAGGTCCTGGTAACTTGTCTGCCTTTAGTCCCATTAGTTTGTCAAATACTTTGTCATTTGTGATTGAGACTGGTACAAGATCTTTCCTCCCATTAGCCCCTTGCTTATCTGATATCTTTGGGATGTTTATAGTGTCCTCCACCATGAAGACCGATGCAAAATATTGGTTTAAATTATCTGCCATTTTCCTGTTCCCCATTATCAAGCCTCCAGTTGCATTCTCCAAGGGTCCCATGCTCACTTTAGCTACTCTCTTTTTATATATCCGTAGAAACGCTTGTTGTTTGTTTTTATATTTCTTGCCAATTTACTTTCATAATCAATTTTCTCCCTCTTAATGAGCCTTTTCATCACCCACTGCTGATTCCTAAAAAAATTCCCAATCCTCTGGCCTACCTCTAGTTTTGGCCACTTTGTATGCCTTAGTTTTTGATTGGATATTCTCCTTGACCATCTTTGTTAACTATGGGTGGTTCAACCTTCTCATTGAGTCCTTTTTGACCGGGATAAGTTTTTGCTGAACATTATGAAATATCTGCTTAAATGTCTACCATTGCTCATCCACTGACCTTCCCCTAAGTCCATTTTCCCAGCCTGCTTTAGACAACTTTCTTCATACCTCTGTAACTGCCCTTATTTAAGTTGAGGACACTGGCTTGAGACCCAAGTTGTTCGCCCTCAAACTGAATTTGAAATTCTACCATGTTGTGATCGCTACCTCCTAGAGGATCCTTAACTACGAGATCTCTTTTTAATCCCACCTCATTACACATTACTAGATCTAAAATAGCCTGTTCCTGGATAGGTTCTGTAACGTGTTGTTCCAAAAAACAATCCCTGAACACTCTACAAATTCATCTTCCATGTTACCCCTGCCAATCTGATTTGTCCAGTCAATATGCAGATTAAAATCACCCAAGTCAATTGTAGTGCCTTTCTTACACACCTCCATTATTCCCTGATTTGTACTTTGTTCTACAGTGAGGCAACTCTTCTGGGGCCAATAGACGACTCCCACCCGTGACTTCTTTCCACTGCTATTCCTTATTTCCACCCAAACTGATTCCACATCACCATCTAATGCGTCTACATCACTACTCACCACCACACTGATGCCTTCCTGCATCTGTAAGTCCGTGAACAACCCCACCTAAGCCCCACAACAGAAAAGCCATAATTATTTAAATGAGAAGACAGCACCAAGTTTGCCTGATAACTACATCACAACAGGCACAGGAGGTCACGAATGTCGACCCCTGCAGCCAGCACACAGTGTCGGCCAATTTGTAGCCCCATGTATTTCAATGAGAATTCTTCAAAGGGACTGGTTAAGGACACACAGTGTAACTTGTCCAGCTCTCACATGCCTCAGGTGTAGAGAACAGCATGTTGAACAGGCCATTGGAATACGGCAGGGTTATTCTGGTGAAAGGGTGAAAAGAAAGCTTTAAGTTGATGCAGTGTTAATAAAAGTCCGGACTTAGAACATAACTTGGTCCCTAATTGTTGAAAGCCACAGTTTAAACTTGTCTGAAGATGCTAAATCAGACATCAGCAGGCTTAACACTCAAATGCTGATCAGAAACAATGTTTAGGGAGCAGATTGTGTGAACTCTTCACATCCGCTCCCACCGAAGATGTGGAAGGTGCGAACTGGCTCACAGCGGCACTTTTATAAGATAGCTCAGAGACTGGGGGAGAAGGTGTGCAGTTCCTGGATGTGGCACTGGAGTTCCTGATGGGAGAGGGGTGTTCTGTAGCCATAGTGGAGAAAGGACATCACCTCACCCTCCTGTCCCTCCTCCCAATCTGTTCCACAGCAGCCGGTGTTGCAGTGCCTGCCCTCATCTCCTCCTCCAATTCCTCGTGCAGTGCAAGACCCTGACCAACCACTTCCCTCCTGCTGGTGACTCCTCTAAGGAAGAGTTGCACAGGGCACACTCATCAGAGACAAAGTCCTTGGAGAATTTCCAGGATAAATGTTGATAGATTGTTGGTGAAGTCGTGGCAAAGTCTCCCAGGGAGTCTCCCAAAGTGCTCCAAAAATTCCCTTCAAACCTCCAGCGGCGAGTGAATGGTAGAAAGACCTGACTTGGAAATATATCGGCCGTTCCTTCACTGTCGTTCCTGGACTCCCTCCCTAACAGCACTGTGGGTGCGCCTACACCACATGGACTGCAGCGGCTCAAGAAGGCAGCAGCTCACCCCCACCAAGGGCAATTAGGGATGGGCAATAAATACAGGCCTAGCCAGCGAAGCCAACATACCGTGAACGAATAGGAAATACATATCTTTAAGCTCAAAATCCTCAGCAGAGATTAGTTTACTTCCAATCAGCTGTTGGATGATGGAGAGGGCATTAGACTAAGCAATTTCCAGAACCCACTGTACACCCTCCCTTACAGAACCCTAGCAGGCAACTTATTGGCAAATTTGTGTCTATCAGCTCCTGTCGGATTGGCCATTCCCAAGCTTTAACCCCTTTGCTGAGATGGGGTTGCAGACTGCGCACACGCAAAACCGGAGCATCAACTTAAGGACTCATCTTGGGCACCCCGGAGCCTCTTTATTCGCAGCAAATCATCTCCAGTACCTGTCCGGAGAGGCCAGCAGAAAGCTGCCAGTGTGATAGCGGCAGTGAAGGAACGGCGATATATTTCCAGGTCAGGATGGCGTGCGCTCCTTCCAGGTGTTGGAAGGCGCTGGGGGAGGAACTACGTGCTGCCAATTGCCGCAAAACCTGCAGGAAATTCCAGGCTGCGAAGGGATGCAGGACCGGTGGGTCATCTGACATCGCACATTGGTTACGGAGCGAGAGCAAGCAACTGGCAGGTCAGAACTGCATGAAGCAGAGAGACAGAGAGGGAGAAAGGGAGGGGGGGGTGGGGTGGTGATAGAGAGGGAGAGAGAGAAAGTGAGATGGGAAGGTTGAACCATGGCTTCCTGACTCTAACTACCCTGCCCCCAGTCTCTCACCATTGGTCACCATCGATCCTGGTGGAGCCCCGTCTTCCCATGGCCAATTAAAAATCACTTGACTCTAGTAGCTGATTGGATGTTCCTTGGTGGTCAGTCAAATATCCTTTTGCCCTCATCTCCAATAAACAATAAATAAAAGTGTTTGAAGAAAATATAAATAAGACACAATTTGCTTCAATTCCCTGATCATTTTTATTCTGGATATTGCATGCAGCAGTTGTCTTGGAGATTAATCTTTCATTCCTCAAGAGACAGCTCTGGAGGGTTGGCAACCCTAAATTATTCGCAATGCATAATTATTTTTTTTTAAGTGTTGCAGAATCATTTGGAAAACTGTGAGAGATAAAAACCTCTTAATAGTCCTCATTTTACCTCCCCCTTTTGGCTTCAGCTCCTGTTATCATCACAAGCACCTGCTGCATTTAACAGAAAATCCAGTCCAATTAAATGTACCCAGCCGCTAAGCACAATGCGGACCTACTCCAGCAATCGTACTTATCCTATCGTCGAATTCCACCACAGCACAGCGTCTCGCACTGCATCCTGATCCATTTCAATATCACATTCGGGCAGTAAATGTTCCCCACGTTCTCCCACCCCCCTTTATCCCTCTTTCCCCAGCATCCCTGGCCCGTCTCATTCATAGAGCCATAGAACGGTTATAGCACAAAAGCAGGCCATTCAGCCCATCGTGACTGTGCTGGCTCTCTGAGGGAGCAATTCACCCGGTGGCACTTCCCTGCCTTCTCCTGGTGCCACAACTGTCTCACTAACAGTCACTCGTACAGCAGGATTGAGCAGGTTGAAAGATTTTTGGGTTCAACTCTGTGCAGCCCAGTTGTGACAGAGTCTGTGAATCTTCACACTCTGGTCCTCCTATCTGCAGGTTTCACACACGCATTTTTTTTAATATTCATTCATGGGATGTGGGCTTTGCTGGCTGGACCAGCGTTTATTGCCCATCCCTAATTGCCCTTGAGAAGGTGGTGGTGCGCTGCCTTCTTGAACCGCTGCAGTCCATGTGGTGTAGGTACACCCACAGTGCTGTTAGGCAGGGAGTTCCAGGATTTTGACCCACTGACAGTGAAGGAACGGCGATATATTTCCAAATAAGGATGATGAGTGATTTGGAGGGGACCTCCCAGGTGGTGGTGTTCCCATGCATATGCTGCCCTTGTCCTTCTAGATGGTAGCGGTCGTGAGTTTGGAAGGTGCTGCCTAAGGAGCCTTGGTGAATTCCTGCAGTGCATCTTGTAGATGGTACACACACTGCTGCTACTGTGTATTGATGGTGGAGGGAGAGAATGTTTGTGGATGTGGTGCCAATCAAGTGGGGCTGCTTTGTCCTGGATGGGCTTCTTGAGAAAAAAAAACAAAAAAAACTGCGGATGCTGGAAATCCAAATCAAAAACAGAATTACCTGGAAAAACTCAGCAGGTCCGGCAGCATCGGCGGAGAAGAAAAGAGTTGACGTTTCGAGTCCTCATGACCCTTCAACAGAACTTGAGTTCGAGTCCAAGAAAGAGTTGAAATATAAGCTGGTTTAAGGTGTGTGGGGGTGTTGTGGGAGCTGCACTCATCTAGGTAAGTGGGGAGAATATTATATCACACTCCTGATTTGTGCCTTGTAGATAGTGGACAGGCTTTGGGGAGTCAGGAGGTGAGTTACTCACCACATGATTCCTAGCCTCTGACTTGCTCTTGCAGCCACAGTATTTATATGGTGAATCCAGTCCAGTTTCTGGTCAATGGTTAGCCCCAGGATGTTGATAGTGGGGGATTCAGTGATGGCAATGCCATTGAACATCAAGGGGTGATGGTTGGATTCTCTCTTGTTGGAGATGGTCATTGCCTGGCACTTGTGTGGTGCGAATGCTATTTGCCACTTGTCAGCCCAAGCCTGGATATTGCCCAGGTCTTGCTGCATTTGGATGTGTACAAACTCTCAGTGAATTTTCACTTGCCCTCCCATTAACACATTCTGGATGTGTAAGGCTTGCTTTAGGTGGTCATCAAAGGAATTCTGAAGAAACGCCTGTATCACTATGGCAGCACCCTTAAGAGGTACAGATCAGTTGTGGGTTGCTATGGCAATCAGACATAAAGCGGACTAACTGTCCCCCAGGACACCCTGCGACTGTCCCTCCAGCTCAGTGGCATACACGATGCTCACAACCATCCCCAGCTTCTGTCACCAATTGCGGTGAAACTCCTCAAAATGTAGAAAAAGATTTGAGGAATCTGTATTTGAAACAATTAAATTGTTGCCAATGATTTGCTGTTTATGTTGTTGAGGATCTCATTGACAAGGCCTCACCCTGACAGTAGGTGATCCCCTTTACTAATTATTTGCTGTCCTCCTCTTTATTCTCACAATGCACTTCATAACATCAAGAACCTGAGGTTCTAGAGCATCATTAACTTAGTCACACATCACAAGTCACTTCACAGGCGCATTATCAAGCAAAATCTGAATCTGAACCCCAGAAAGTGGTATTAGGGAAGGTCACTAAAAGCTTGGTCAAAGAGGTAAGTTTTCAGAGACTCTTAAGGGAGGAAAGGGAGAGGTTGAGGGAGGGGGTTCCAGCGTTTAGGGCCCAGGAAACAGAAGACATGGCAATCAGAATTGTGCAGGAGGTCAGAATTGGAGAAGTGCAGAGATCGTGGAGGTTTGTGGGGCTGGAGTGATTAAAGAGACAGGGAGAGGCAAGGCCATGAAGGGATTAGGAAACAAGAGTGAGGTTTTTCCTAATTCAACAAGAACAACTTGTATTTATGTAGCGCCTTTAACAGAATGAAGCATCCCAAGGTGCTTCACAGGAACATTCGTAAACAAAGGTTGACACTGAGCCACATGAGGAGATATTGAGTCAGATAAACAAAAGCTTGGTCAAAGAGGTAGGTTGCATCTTAAAAGAGGAAAGAGAGGTAGAGAGGCAGAGAGATTTATGGAGAGCATTCCAGAGCTTAGAGTCCAGGCAGCTGATGGCAGGGTCATCAATGGCAGGGCAATGGGCAATTGGAAATTGGAAATGGTCAAGAACTCAGAATTGGAGGAACACAGATAACTCAGAGTATTGTGGGTCTGGAGGAGCTTACTGAGATTGGGAGCGATTTGAAAACAAGGATGAGAACTTTAAAATTAAGGCATTGCTGAACCGGGGAGCCAAAGTAGGTTATCGAGCGCAGGGGTGAAAGGGGAACAGGACTTGTTTTGAGCTAAGACACGGGCAGCAGAGTTTTGGATGGCCTCAAGTTAATGGAGGGTAGATAGTGGGTGACCAGCCAAGTGTACATTCTGATAGTCGAGTCCAGAGGTAACAAAGGCTTGAATGAGGGTTTCAGCAGCTGATTAGTTGAGACTGGGGAAAAGTGGAATGATAAAAGCAAAAAACTGCAGATGCTGGAAATCCAAAACAAAAACAAAAATACCTGCAAAAACTCAGCAGGTCTGACAATGTCCGCGGAGAGGAACACAGTTAATGTTTCAAGTCCGTATGACTCTTCAACAGGACTAAGGAAAAATAGAAAAGAGGTGAAATAGAAGCTGGTTTAAGGGGGGGTGGGACAGGTAGAGCTGGATAGAGGGTCAGTGATAGGTGGAGCTAACCAAAAGATGTCACAGACAAAAGGACAAAGGGGTGTTGAAGGTGGTGATATTATTTAAGGAATGTGCTAATAGGTGACATTAAGGGTAGAAAGCAGGACGAGCAAGGTACAGATAGCCCTAGTGGGGGTGGGGTGGGGGGAAGGGATCGAAATAGGCTAAAAGGTGGTGATAAAACTATGGATGGAAATACATTTAAAAATAATAATGGAAATAGGTGGGAAAAAAACATTTATATAAATTATTGGAAAAAAGGGAGATCGGAAAGGGGGTGGGGATTGAGGAGAGAGTTCATGATCTGAAGTTGTTGAACTCAATATTCAGTCCGGAAGGCTGTAAAGTGCTTAGTCGGAAGATGAGGTGCTGTTCTTCCAGTTTGCGTTGAGCTTCACTGGAACATTGCAGCAGGCCAAGGATGGACATGTGGGCATGAGAGCAGGGTGGAATGTTGAAATGGCAAGCGACAGGGAAGTCTGGGTCAAGCTTGCGGAGAGACCGAAGGTGTTCCGCAAAGCGGTCACTCTGTCTGCCTTTGGAGAGACCAAGTTTGTCGCTTGCCATTTTAACACTCCACCCTGCTCTCTTGCCCACATGTCCGTCCTTGGCCTGCTGCATTGTTCCAGTGAAGCTCAATGCAAACTGGAGGAACAGCACCTCATCTTCCGACTAGGCACTTTACAGCCTTCTGGACTGAATATTGAGTTCAACAACTTTAGGTCAGGAACTCTCTCCTCCCTCCCCACCCTCTTTCCGATCCCCCTTTTTCCAATAATTTATATAGATTTTTCTTTTCTCACCTATTTCCATTATTTTTAAATGTATTTCCATCCATTGTTTTATCTCTGCCTTTTAGCCTATTTCGATCCTTTCACCCCACCCCACCCCCACTAGGGCTATCTGTACCTTTATTATCACATTCTATAGATAATATTACCAGCTTCAACACCTCTTTGTCCTTTTGTCTATGACATCTTTTGGTTATCTCCACCTATCACTGACCCTCTATCCAGCTCTACCTGTCCCATCCCCCCCTTAAATCAGCTTATATTTCACCTCTTTTCTACTTTTACTTAGTTCTGTTGAAGGGTCATACGGACCCGAAACATTAACCGTGTTCCTCTGTGCAGATGCTGTCAAAAGTTGAATGATGTTACGGTGGTGGAAATAAGTGGTCTTTGCGATAGCACACAATAGGTGGGAAGTCATCTCTGAATCAAATGTAACAGCGAGGCTGTGAGCCGGCTGACTTAATCTCAGCCTGTTACCTGGGAGAGGATGGAGTTAGTAACCAGGGAATGCAGTTGGGAGCAAGAGCTGAGAACAAGGAAATAGCAAGCAGGAAATTATAGACCAGCTAATCTAACATCAGTCATTGGGAAAATGCTAGAATTAGGAGGTAGCAGCAGAACATTTAAAAAATCATAATACAATCAGGCAGAGTTAACATGGTTTTGTGAAAGGGAAATGATGTTTGATAAGAGCTCTTTGAGAATGTAATAAGCCGGGTGGATAAAGGGGAACCAGTAGATATGGTGTACTTAGATTTCCAAAAGGGATTAGGTAAGGTAGCACATCAAAGGTTGCTACACAAGATAAGAGCTCATGGTGTTGGGGTGGTATATTAGACAGGATAGAGGGTTGGCTAACCAACAGGAAACAGAGAGTCAGGAGAAATGGGTCATTTTCAGGTTGGCAAATTGTAACAAGTGGAGTGCCACAGGGATCAGTGCTGGGGCCTCAACTATTTATAATTTATATGAATGACTTGGATGAAGGGACAAACTGTACTGTAGCCAAGTTTGCTGATCATACAATGAAAAGTGGGAGAGCAAGTTGTGAGGAAGATACACAATGTCTGCAATTGGGTATAGATAGGTTAAGCAAGTAGTCAAATAACTGGCAGATGGAAAATGTGTGGAAAAAGGTGAGGTTATTCACTTTGGCAGGAAGGATAAAAAACAGAACATTGTTTAAATGGAGAGAGACTGCAGAGTGCTGCAGTACAGAGGGATCTATGTGTCCTTATTAAGTAATAATGAAGGCAAACGGAATGATACCCTTTATTGCATGAGGGATGGAGTATAAAAGTAGGGAAGTCTTGCTATAAATGTACAGGGCATTGGTGAGGATGCACCTAGAATACTGTGCACAGTTTTGGCCTTTTTACTTAAGGAGGGATATACTTACATCGGAAGCAATTCAGATCAGGTTCTCTCGGTTGATTACTGGGATAAACATATTTGTCTTACAGGGAAAGGTTGAGCAGGTTGGGCCTATGCTCTTTGGAGTTTAGAAGAATGAGCTGTGGTCTTATTGAAATAAGATATTGATATTGATAAGATTCGAATCTGAGAGGACTTGGCAGGTCGGGTGCTGAGACGATGATTCCCCTCGTGGGGAATCTAGGGGCCTCCCATTTAAGATGGAGATGAGGAGGAATTTCTTCTCTCAGAGGGTCGTTAATCTTTGGCATTCACGACCAGAGAGAAGAGTGGAGCTTTGTCATTGAACATATTCAAGGCTGAGTTAGACAGTTTCTTAAACTGTAGGGGAACAGATGGAAAGTGGAGTTGAGGCTAAGATGAAGTTACTGAATGGTGAAGCAGGCTCAAGGTGCTGAACAGCCTTCCTACTCCTGCTCATATTTCTGTTGTTCTTATGTAATTTTAAGATTGGGGAGCTTTGCTGAACTGGGAGTCGGTGTAGGCCAGTGAACACAGGGATGAAGAGTGAACAGGCTTGGCATGAATTAGGGTATGGGGCATCTAAGGTGTGCAACCAGCCTTCTGGTCTTCTGGTTTCCAATAATACAGCTAGCTTACCATTAGGGGCCACTTACCTGAGGCTGAGTATTGACAGTGAGTGTTGATACCACCATGGAATGCACACAGCCAGTCCCATGCTTTGGATCAGATCCTGGGTTTAACATGGAGAATGTTGATCACATTCTCGGTGTAGGAGGATGTATATGGTTGGGATAAAGATTTGGAGGAAGAGGTGGAATAAAGGGTTAACATCAGGAGCACCAGATACTGATGTAACTATGATGCAATGTCACATGACCAAGAGACTGAGATCTGGTGGGATGCAGAAGTACAACCTTGTGAGATGTACATAGATGTGTAAATAAACAAGAATGGTTTTTACAAATAACAGTCTATAATAGTATTCTTAGGGTATCAGGCAAGCCCTAAGGAAACCCCATCTAGACCTCAAACTCAAGATGAAACATGGTGGCAGCAGACAGAGCGCAAAGACCTAGAAAAACTCCAAGAGAAGACAGCAGACCGGAAAGACCTGCAAATTCTTGCAAAAAGGATAAGAAGCAAAAAGATTGAAGATTTACCTGAGAGTGAAGTGGGAATCATGGGTGCTTCAGATCCAAGCAGATACATAGACCCGGGGTCCAGACAGCAGTGAGCACAATCTATAAGCCAAACTATTGAAGCAGCAACAGATCAAGAGCTCAGAGTAAACATGGAGTCTACATTGCCACTCCCAGAACCGTTTCAAAGAGGTGAAGGCTTGCAACAGGCTAACACTGGGAAAATTAGAAAAAGAGATTCTCCAGGTACAGCTTCAGGTTTGCATAAGAAGGAACAGAAGGATCAGGTAAATACTTTACTCTACACAGTAGGGACCATTGTAGACAATGATATCGCAAGACAGAGTGTCGAGGCTTCAAACTCATATGAATAAGAACTCCAGGCATTCATGGCAACTATGGGATCCTCAGAGGTTAATTAATATGCTATTGTACTGTAGCCAGGGTCTTAGATAAAATCCTATCTGATCATTTGCAAATGAAGGAAGATTTAACTCTCACAAAGGCAGTATAAATAGCATGAAAAACCAAGCTCAGGAAGCAAAACAGAATGGTCTTTCATGGGGAAAGTGATGTCCCTTGGGAAAAAACTAGTTAAGTCATTCAATACGTCGGACAAAAAAGAGAAGACGGAGTGAAGCAAAATCCCATGAAATTGGGGAAAAGGCGCTAATCGCTACCTTGACATACTCCCGTTATGGCAGGAAAACCCCTGCACAGGAGGGAAGAACTCCCAACAAGGGGAGCAGAGTGCCACAACTGTGGAAAGTTAGAACATTTTGAAATTAAATGCCGATCTAAAATACAAGTAGCTCACAGTAAGAAAGGGAAAATAACAAGGCCAAATCAAATCCAAGAAGTGAAAGAGCCCCAGAGAGAACAAATAGCCTTCCTAGGGGAAGTTAATGAAGCAGAAAATAATTACTGGAGCATTAGATTAGAAGTTGATGGTCACCAGAAATCAAGCTAGATACTGGACAGGTGTTTCAGTTCTATTTGATGAAGTAAAATGAACTACAAAGATCACAGAATTACAAAAAAGAACCCTTGGGATGGTCAACCAAGGAGGCAAGCTCTTACCAAACTTGACGGAAATCAGTGAGCCATCACGACAGCGGTTGAGCTAATGACAGCAGTAGTGTGGGAACATGGATCAGCAAAATGCTTTTGACAAGATCAAAAATCTTCCAGTTTCACCAAAAATTCTAGCACACTACGATCCGGAGTTGCCAACAAATGTAACAGCAGATGCACCATCTACAGATCTGGGTGCAGTGCTGTTTCAAGTTCAAAAAGATGGGCAAAGAAGACCAGCTTTATTATGCCTCAAGATCTCTCACGGACACCAAGGAGAGGTATGCAGCCATTGAGAAAGAAGCATTAGCACCCGCACGGGCCTCGAGAAGTTCTGATTATAGCATGGAATTAAGATTTAAAATTGAAACCGACCATAAACCTTTGGTTACTCTCGTTTTAACATAAAGGAAATTGCAAAAATGCTGTCTAGAATTCAGCAATTTAGCCTGAGACTCATGAGATACGATTCATTTGCTGACTAAGTTCAAGGGGAGTACCAGATGACAGCAGATGCATCATCAAGGATACCAGTGGAAGGATTTGAGCTGGAGCATTTAACTTTTATTGAGGAACTGAAAGCTGATAAGTCCCTGGGTCCTGATGGACTTCATCCTGGAGTTTAAAAAAATGGCTGTTGAAATAGTAGATGCATTGGTTTTAATTTTCCCAAAATCCCTAGATTCTGGAAATGTCCCATCAGGTTTGAAAATAGCAAAAATGACTCCTCAATTCAAGAAAGGAGGCAGACAGGAAGCAGGAAACTACAGGCCAGTTAGCTTAACATCTGTCATAGGGAAAATATTGGAATCTATTATTAAGGACATTATAGGAGAGCACTTAGAAAATCTCAATGCAATCAGACAGAGTCAAAATGATTTTGTGAAAGGGAAATTATGCTTGACTAATTTATTGGGGTTCTTTGGGGAAGTAACAAGCAAAGTGTTGTACTTAGATTTCCAGAAGGCATTTGACAAGGTGCCACATTGAAAGTTACTATGCAAAGTAAGAGCTCATGTGTAGGGGGTAACATATGAGCATGGATAGAGGATTGGTTAGTTAACAGGATATAGGGAGTAGGCGTAAATGGGTATTTTCTCGGTTGGCAAGATGTGATGAGTGGAGTGCCACAGGGATCATTGCTGGGACCTTAACTATTTACAATTTATAACAATGACTTGGATGAAGGGACAGATGGTGTGGTTGCTAAATTTGCTGATGACACAAAGATAGGTGGGAAAGTAAGTTGTGAAGAGGATATAAGGAGTCTGCAAAGGGATATAGACAGGTTAAGTGAGTGGGCAAAGATTTGGCAGATGAAGTTATAACGTGGGAAAATGTGAACTTTTTCACTTTGGCAGGAAGATTGGAAAAGCAGCATCTTATAAATAGAGAGAGAGATTGCAGAACTCTAAGGTGCAGAGGGATCTGGGTGTCCTGGTACATGAATCACAAAAAGTTAGTATGCAGGTACAGCAAGTGATTAGAAAGGCAAATGGCATTATTGTATAGGGTGGTGGTGAGACCACATCTGGAGTACTGTGTATAATTTTAGTCTCCTTATTTAAGAAAGAATATAATTGCATTAGAGGCAGTTCAGAGAACATTCACTCAATTGATAACTGGGATGGGGGAGGGGACTATCTTGTAAGGAAAGTTTGGACAGGTTGGGCCTGTATCCAATGGAGTTTAGAAGATTGAGAGGTGAACTTATTGAAACATATAAGATCCTGAGGGGACTTGACAAGGTGGATCTGAAAGGATGCTTCCCCGTGTGGGAGAGACTAGAACTAGAGGACACAGTTTAAAAATAAGGGATCACTCATTTAAGACGGAGATGGGGAAAAATTTATTTTCTCTCAGATCACCGTGAGTCTTTGGAATTCTCTTCCCCGGAGATTGGTGAAGGCAGGGTCAATGAATATTTTTAAGGCAGAAGTAGATGATTCTTGGTTAACAAGGAGTCAAAGGTTACTGGGGGTAGGCGGGTATGTGAAGTCGAGGCACCAATCAGATCAGCCATGATCTTATTGAATGGAGGAGCAGGCTCGAGGGCCCAAATAATCTACTCCTGCTCCTAATTTGTACGTTCACATGTGTGTTCATATGTAAGTGGAAGCAGATATTTCAGTCATTACTAAATACTTACCAACCACAGAAAAGAGCTTACAAGAGATTAAGCAAGCACAACAACAGGATGATGAATGCATCCAAAGGAAAGAGTATTGCCAGAATGGATGACCAGATTATACTCCTAACAACCCAGTACATCACCAATACTTAGAGCAGAGAAATGATCTCACAATCATTGATACTTTCATAGGTTTTAATAACAGACCAGTCATCCTTCCAACACTTCAACGTGACATTCTCCCAAAAAAACATATCAAGGACATTTGGGAATAGTGAGATGCTGAGGAAGAGCCCAGCAGTCAGTCTGGTGACCAGGCATCAGTCGCTCCATTGAAGAGTTAATCCCGAATTGCCTTATGTGTACAGGGAACAGCCAACAGCAGAGCCAACCACTGGCACCCTCCACTTTTCCTTCCAGGCACTGGCAATGCCTGGGAATGAACTTATCTGATTTTAAAGACAAAGTTTTCACCATCGTCACTGATGACTGCTCCAGATGGTTTGCAGTGAGTGGACTGCGCCGCCCCACTGGGGAGGCAGTCATTACATCATTCAAAAGAATCTGCGTGACACATGACATCCCGGACGTTGTGGTGTCAAACAACAGTCCTCTGTTTGTTAACAAACTGTTTGAAACTTTGCGCAGGAATATGGTTCCTTGCATCTGACTAGTTCACCAAGGTATCTCAGTTGAATGGAGAAGCAGAAAGAGGAGTTTGAACAATCAAGGAATTGATGGAAAAGAACGAAGGCATTAACTTAGCCCTTCTTAACTAAAGAAGCTCACCGCTAAAGAATGGGTCCTCACCATCCGAATTATTGATGGGAAGGTGACTGCAAACACAACTTTCAGTTCTCCGACAACCGAACATTACCTCAGACGATTGTGAGGAAGTTAGGAAGTGTGAGGAGCAACAAAGAGACAGTCAAGGTCGCAATTTCACCTTCAGGCACAGAGTACGAGACTTGAAGTTGCTAAAGGCCGGGGACAGAGTGTACATACCAGATCACCAGTAAGAAAGCAGAAGAATAAAAAGACTCCAGAACTAAAATCTTATTGGGCTGTAATGTCCAAGTTCCAGGGCAGGGGAACTGGGGGCTTACCCCAGCGATGTACTGGGAAACCCCCACCCTCAGGAGGTTCCCAGATAAGAAGTTCAAACTTCCAGTGGACAATTGCACTGTGTTTAAATCACAAACTTCAGATGGTCCGACTGTTTTACATAAATCATTACTCAGAAAAAGTTACAAGAATTCTAGCTTCTGGGAAACTATTGTAAAGACCCACAGCAACCCCACCCCCCATCCAGCCCCCACCCACAGGGGACTCACCCCATCCCTCGGCTACCGTGCCCACCACACCCCCCAACACCACCGCCCCCCCCACACCCCACCCCACCAGACTGCCCAACCCCTCTTTCCCAACTGTCTGACCCTCCCCCAGCCTGACTGCAAGACTCCCCCGACCCCAGACTGCCCAACCCGACCCCCCCACCTTCCCCCCCCGCAAAAGACTGTCTGACCCAAACCCCCCCTCGGATTGTCTGAACTGAGCCCCCCAGTCTGCCAACCTGATACCCCCATCGGACTGCCTGACCCAACCAGCACCCACCACGAGAGATTTCTCGACCTGACCCGACCCCCCACTTTGACTGCTTGACCCAACCCATCCCCAACTCCAGACTGCCTGACCTGATAGCCCCTCAGGCTGCCTGACCCATTCCCTTGGCCCCGAGTTCTAACCACTCACCCCACAAACCTCCTTTCTCCCTGGCTTGAAATTGGTTGGACCTTTAAGCTGACCTGATTAATAGCAGCCAGTGCCATATAAAAAGGGGGGCATGCCCACATGTCTGGCTCCGCAGCCCTCGACAGAAGGCCCCTGCAACGGGCTGCCCTGCACAGTTCTCACCCGGCCTGAATCGAAAGGTCAGGCGACAAGGGATCCGAAGAAATTGAAGTTAGGAAAGTAGGAGCAGAGTGGCAATCCAGCTCTGATTGTCACTCCACGGAAGGAAGTTCAGGCCCATGGAATTGAGATGGAGCAGGGAACTAACAGAAGGAGCCGAAGGGCCTCGATATCATTTCAGGTGGAAACCAACAGAGCCTTGGACATACTATTTAGCTTCAGATGGAGAGAGGGAACCAGAAACAAGTAGAAACTCTACACACACCCAAGCGGAAGACGCTCCTATCAAACGGTGAGAGAGTGTAGTTCATCCTCAACCTCAAAGCGAAATCAGGGCCAGATCAGGGAGGTTGGCAAAGGCAACATGGAGAAAAAACTCAGGGTCAAACCCAGAGTCAATCCCAGGGTCAATCCTGGGTCAATACCAGGGTCAATCCCAGGGTCAATCCCCAGGTCAATACCAGGGTCAATCCCAGGATCATTCCCAGGGTCAATCCCAGGGTCAATACCAGGTTTAATCCGAGGTTCAATCTCTGGGTCAATACCAGGGTCAATACCAGGGTCATTCCCAGGGTCAATCCCTGGGTCAATACCAGGTTTAATTCCAGGTTCAATCCCAGGGTCAATCCCTGGGTCAATCCCAGGGTCAATTCCCAGGTCAGTACCAGGTCAATCCTAGGGTCAACCCCAGGATTAATCCCAGGGTCAATATCAGGCTCAATTCCCAGATCAATCCCAGGGTCAATACCAGGTCAATCCCAGAGTCAAACCCCAGTCCGTGGCAAGCAAACCCACTGCCCCAATTCATTAGAGATGCAACTGGCTTCAGTGTCCAGGGGTTAGAAATTCCAGAAATTTTACAGTGCAGGAGGAAGTCATTCAGCCCATTGAGTCTGCACTGGCTCTCTGAAAGAGCATTCTATCTAGTCCCACTCAGCTGCCTTATCCCATTCACTTTTCAGATAGCAATCCAATTCCCTTTTGAATACCCTGATCGAATCTGTCTCCACCAACCTTTCAGGAAGTTTGTTCCAAACTCCAACCACCCTCTGGGTGAAAAAAATGTTCTTCACATCACTTTTACTCCTTTTGCCAGTTATTTTGAATCTTTAATTCTTGATGCTCTCTTAAATGGGAACAGTTTCTCACTATTTACCCTGTCCATACCCCTCAGGATCTTGAATCCCTCTATCAAGTCTCCTCTCAGCTTTCTTTTCTCCAAGGAAACAGTCCCAACCTCTGCAATCTCTCCTCATTCTTTATTCCTGGAATCATTCTTGTGAATCTCCTCTGCACCCTCTCCAATACCTTCATACCCTTCCTCACGTATGGCGCCCGGAACTGGACGCAGTGCTCCAGATGAGGCCTAACTAGTGTCTTATACAGGTTTAATGTGACCTCCTTACCCTTGTACTCAATGCGCCTATTAATAAAGCCTAAGATACTGTATGCTTTATTAAATGCTCTGTCAACACGCCCTGCCATCTTCACTGACTTATGTACATATACACCAAGGTCCCTCTATTCCTGCACCTCCTTTAGAGTTTCTCCCGTTATTTCATACTGTTTCTCCCTATTCTTTCTGCCTCACACTTCTCTGCATTGAACTTCATCTGCAGCTTGTCTGCCCAATCCACCATGTCTTTTTGAAGTTCAAAACCATCCTCATCACAGTTGACAACATTTCCAAACTTTGCATCATCTGCAAGTTTTGAAATCATACCCTGAACACCACATCTAGGTCATTAATATATATTCCACCCCCCACCAAGAGCAAGGGTCCCAACACTGGACCCTGAGGAACTCCACTACAAACCTTTTCTAATCTGAAGAAAACATTTATTGCTACTCTGTTTCCTGTCACTCAGCCAATTCCTTATCCAAGTGCCTACTTTCCCTTTTATTCCATGAGCTAGAATTTTGCTCAGAAGTCTGTTGTGTGGCGCTGTATCAAATGCCTTTTGAAACCCATATACACCACATCAACAACGTTGCCCTTATCAACCTTCACTGTTACCTCCTCAAAGAACGCAAGTTAGTTAAACATGATTGTCCCTTAATGAATCCATGCTGGCTTTCCTCAATTATTCTGCATTCGTCTAAGTGACCATTGATTTTGTCCCAAACTATAGTTTCCAGAAGTTTCCCTACTACTGAAGTCAAACTGACTGGTCTGTAGTTGCTGGCTTTATCCTTGCACCCTTTTTTGAGCAAGGGCGTAACATTCGCAATTCTCTAGTCCTCTGGCACCTCCCCTGTGTCTATGGAAGACTGGAAAATTATCACTAGTGCCTCGGCACTTTCCACTCTCACTTCCCTCAGTACCCTTGGATGCATCTCATCCGGTCCTGGCACCTTATCTATTTTAAGTAAAGATAGCCTTTCCAACACCTCCTTCTCAATTGTAATTTCTTCTTGTGTACCAGTTAGGGAGAGGACGATTCAGACCACTGCTGAACACCATTCGGTGGCCCCGGCTGGAGACTGATCCCAGCTCCAGAGTGACCCCAGTTGGAGAATGACCCTTGCCTGAGATACCCTGACTGGACAGTGAGTATGGTTGGACAGTGACCTGGCTGGAGAGTGCCCATGGCTGGAGACTGACTGCTTCCAGTCAGTGACCAGGTTGGACAGTAATCCTGGATGGAGAATGCCTGTGCCTGTATACAGTATCCAGTTTTATTAAAGTGGCCAATCACTGTCTGGGTACCTGTGAGGAATGGGTGATTTGGAAGGTTACGACTGTTACCCTATGATTTATGGGCATCATTCCCAGTGATGTATGGTTTATTGAGACATTTCCCGGTGATGTATGGTTTATGGGCACCATTCCCGGTGATGCATAGTTTTCGCGACCATTTCCAATGATGTATGGTGTGTTAGGACATCTCCCAGTGATGTATGGTTTATTGGGACCATTCCTGGTAATGTATGGTTTATGGGAACCCTGTAGCCTCCTAAACCTGCTGTGGGGAATTGTGATCAGTGCACAAGAATCCAAATGTCAGGTACACAAAGCAAAATGATGCCATCACAGTGTGAGCATTTCACTCTAACTGTGAGTGTTTAACATGAAGAATCAAATTCAATGATCCATGGTGAAGTAACTTTGGTTTTTGACTTTGTATTTCACAGTGAGGAAGGGAGGTCTTGTCACACAGTGGGTAGCGTCTCTGCCTCAGAACCAGAAGCTCTGGGTTCAAGTCCCACTCCAGAACTTGATGGTGAGTTCATAACGTGGCCAAACAGGTAGATTATCAGCCAATAAATTCTTCCAATGTGCCGATGGCAGGGGTTACGAGTGGGAGAGTCGCCTGGTCGGCCATGCTCGATGCTCGATGCTGAGTGGTGTCCCTCAAGCTACAGTCTCTGGTGACAGGCTAGTGACCTGTTCCAGAAGAAACTAGCTACGAAAACAAACAGAAGCATGTGCTTTGTCTGCCTCATGTGTCACTATGCATAAAACAGAACCAAGGAAGGATTCCATAGTTTGGGGGGAGTGGTGCTGGGTTTGGAGATTTCATCATTGACATGCCAATAAGACATGAAAGAAATCAAAATGTTGTACATCAAACTTCATTCCTTTTTTGCTACTTTAAAATGGACTTTTGCGGAACTAAAAGATGGCTGCTACAGGTCACATGACTCACAGGATTGGCCATCTGTCCTGGCAGCTTCCAACAGGCGTTACAAGAACTAAAGTGTTTCCCTCTCACCCTTGTGGTATCTCATACCCCATTGTAAGGACATTATAATCATGAAACCAGGGGACTTGCAGAGATCGAGACTCATTATTCCTATAGTGGTTTTAACAATAAAATTAACAATGCCTGGGACTGTCCAGGTCCACTTCAAAAGGGGAACATTGAGGGAAAAATGGCCACCATTTGCATCTTGATAAGCTTACCCCTCTAGCAGAGTCATAGAGTCTGACCAGACAGTGGCTCCCCAAACAAGATCCTCAACATGGATGCTGACTCTTTCAGAGGCGAACGACTGGGACTTAATAAGCCATAAAACAAAAGCTAGACCCAGACACCAGATAAACAACCATTTTGAAATCATTGTGGAGGAAGGAGGTTACATGACTTGAGTCACCATTTTGAAATCTCTATATTTAGCTGAGAACTAAGAAACAAGCAAGTTTCTAATTGAACAACAGCTGGAAAGAACTCCAGTAGGTCTTACTGGCTGACCAAGCAGCAGGCCACCATCTCTCAACTCCTCAAAGCCTGTTTTATTTTAAAGCCTGTTTTATTTTGCCTGCCAAGAAGTCTATGTATAGATACCTCATCATGCTGCATCGTCATTTGCTTTAAAGGACTTTCATGCTGCTGTCTCCAACCAGTGTCTCATCTGAACTCTTTCAGGAAGGAACTCCCTCTGGACTTTGACTGGACTCTGGAAATCAAGTTTCTGTGGTTCTTTTACTGTTGTTATCCATTGTTGTAAAACTCTCTTTTTTCAATCCCCCTACTCTGCATGTGTGTGTGAAATTGCATACAGCAGGCCCCTGCCCCTACCCCAACCTACCCCCCCCCTCACTCCAGGCTTGAATGTGTAATAAACTAACCTTCCAAGTTAATCATAAGAAAGTTTGCTGTGAGTTACTTTTAAAAATTGGACCATACAAACTGGTTTGGTGAAACACGCCACAGCCTAGTTTTAAGACAATTAAAAGCACCTCTGCTTATAGACAGATGGTGAGAGTATAAAGAAACTCAGTTTGTCTCTCTCTCCTGTCCATAAAACCACTTATCTGAATATCATACTGGAAAATGCTGGAGTTCATGATATGGGTCATCAACTGGTGCATTCTCCATGGCAACACCTCGCCAAATCAGAGTCCACTTGCCAACCAATCAGCACTCTCTTCTCATACAGTATAAGTTATTGATCCCTTTACATTTGGTATTTTTGCGAATTACCCTGATGAGTGCAAGATGAAAAGCCTCGGCAAAAAATGTCTCTTTTTCAACAATACTCCATGCGGGTTTTCACGGTGAGTTAGATTACCCCTTCAGGGGCACAAAGTGGGAGAGCTACCCACAACCTTCCTTTTCCCTTCACTCAAATTTCGGGCTTCCTGCATTCCTGCGTTTTCCTTTCTTAACAAGGCATTGCCCTTTTAATTAGCCGACGGGTCATTCTGAAACACTGCAATCGCAAAGTAACTTGAAGAGGTAAACAATGGCCGGGACGTCCCAGCCCTGCTAGGGCAGGTGTAGCAAGTTGTTCAAAAGCCCATTCACTCCTGCGGAACCGGGAGATCCCACTAGCGGGAGGGGCCGCAACATTCAGGCTAATATCTCCAACACTCCTTTCAAGTGAAGCAGCATTTCACTTGCACTTCCCTCAATTTAATCTTTTGCATTCGTTGCTCCCAATGCAGTTTCCTCTACATTGGAGAGACCAAACGCAGACTGGGTGACCGCTTTGTGGAACACCTTCGGTCTGTCCGCAAGCTTGACCCAGACTTCCCTGTCGCTTGCCATTTCAACACTCCATCTTGCTCTCTTGCCCACAAATCTGTCCTTGGCTTGCTGCATTGTTCCAGTGAAGCTCAATGCAAACTGGAGGAACAACACCTCATCTTCCGATTAGGCACTTTACAGCCTTCCGGACTGAGTATTGAGTTCAACAACTTCAGATCATGAATTCTCTCCTCCATCCCCACCCCCTTTCCGATCCCCCTTTTTCCAATAATTTATATATATTTTTCTTTTTCCACCTATTTCCATTATTTTTAAATGTATTTCCACCCATTGTTTTATCTCTAACTTTAGCCTATTTCGATCCCTTCCCTCCACCCCACCCCCACTAGGGCTATCTGTCCCTTGCTTGTTCTGCTTTCTACTCTTAATGTCACCTACTATCACATTCCTTAGATAATATCACCACTGTCAACACCTCTTTGTCCTTTTGTCTGTGACATCTTTGACAATCTCTTCTTTGCCTCCACCTATCACTGGCCCTCTATCCAGCTCTACCTGTCCCACCCCCCCTCAAACAGCTTATATTTCGCCTCATTTCTATATTTCTTCGTTCTGATGAAGAGTCATTCGGACTCGAAACGTTAACTGTGTTCCTCTCCGCAGAATCTGTCAGACCTGCTGAGTTTTTCCAGGTATTTCTGTTTTTGTTTCGGATTTCCAGCATCCCCAGCATTTTGTTTTTATCTCCAAGTGTTTAATTGTCTAGGAATTAAAAGCCTCATTTTTTTTTTAGCACCTTGGTTAGTCAAACAGCAAATGAAAACTTTTGGCATCTCCCATCGAGCTGACGTCAGCTCCATTAGTCACATGTCTCCCCCGAGGTCACACTCACACAAGTTAACAATTTATCTTCAGCGGAAGCAGACAATAAACAGCAATTTAGGATTTGGACTTGGTACGTGATTGGAATCACTCTGAGCTGGTGATTAAAATGGAGTGAGGATCGCGTGGGCTGCATTGGGTGTGAGAGTTGGGATGAGGAGACGCAGCAATGGTGGGATAATTGATAAAGAGGAGGGCGGGAGGGGAGAGTAACCATGATGATGAGGAGGAGGGGGAGGGTAACTATGGTGATGAGGAATTTAAAAAATGCTGGGAAAACTCAGCAGGTCTGACAGCACCTGGGGAGAGAGAAACAGAGTTAACATTTCGAGTCCGTATGACTCTTAAGAAGACTCGAAATGCTAATTCTGTTTCTCTCTCCACAGACGCTGTCAGACCTGCTGAGTTTTCCCAGCATTTCCTGTTTTTGTTTCAGATTCCGGCATCTGCAGTATTTTGCTTTAATCTATGGTGATGAGGGGTTGGAGAAGGGAGGAGATGGTAACCGTGGCAATGAGGAGGAAGGGGAAGTGTATACAGGGAGGTGACCAATAGAGAAAGAGAGAGAGAGAGAACGAGCTCTACCTGTGTAGCCAAATGAAGTGTCATCGTTGTCAGAGGTGGGGGCTGGTGTTCCACTCTCGTTACTCCTCTCTTGGCTGACCGGGTCTGTCGGGAGAAACATCAAAGCTGCTGACGAGTTCAGGATGGGAAAGACATGCGGCATTTTGAACAATGACTGCCCAGACACAGACAGACCCAGGAACAAGACGGAGACGTACAGTGACCACAACAAGCTGACAACCCCTTCATTACTCAACCATGACCAAGTCGAACCCTGTAAGTCATGTGGTTGGTCACCCATTGCCACTCTCCCCATCACTCCCATGCTAGCATCTCTGTCTGTCCTCCTCTTTTTCCCCTAATGGCACTTTCCCAGTGCCAAGACAAAAACCCCTCTGTCTCTGTATTACAGGCTCTGACATAAACTAAGTGCCAACATGCAAGAGACAGACAGGCGAATGACAGTGTTGCTCATTTTCAGGCTTATTGTTAATCAAAGCTATTGACTGCATAATCAATCACCTGTCGACAATCACAAACCTCCGGGATAACATTATTAACCTCCTGTTAACTGTTGTGATGTTGGGGGGGGAGAGAAGAGGGGGAGTTTTGGAGGTAAATACTACACATTCTCCATCATCGAGGGGGAGGAGGAAAGCATCGCATCAGCTGCTAACCCCGCACAACGATCTGTCTGGTTCAAAGTCAAAATAAAGGATAAGACACCCCAGGTGGAGGCGATAATCAGGCCGACACCTGCAAAAGTTTAGGTGGGATGCCTTCCTCACCGTAGCAACCAGCACAATAAAAGAATAGAAGTCTCTCCACTCAGACAGTTCCATGCCAGGAATAAAATTACATTCCAGGCAAGCAGTCGAAGGAGGTATTGTTATAAACTGTTCAAGGTTAGGGCACATCCTGTTACCCCGTGATTATGGTTATTGACTGAAAGACAGAGATAGATAAAGAGAGAGAGAGAGGAAGAACGATAAGAGAGTGAGCGACAGAGTGTGACATAGAGAGACAGAGAGAGAGAGAGAGAGAGAGGGAGAGAAATGGCCAGATTTCAACTCTGTGTAAGTGAATGGGGTTTGAATAAGTTAAAATCTCATTAATGAGTGAGTCAGGCAGAAAGTGAGAAGAGAGTGAGAGACAGAGAGAGAAAGTGAAAAATAGAGAGGGAGAAACATAGATAGGCAGAGAGAGTGGGTACACGCATGGAGATAAAGAAAGGTACAGAGTGAGAGACACAAAGGAAATGTACTTATTGAATGCAGTATTTACAGATACTTTATCTTTTTTGACTGAACATCAATTGGATGGTATTCGTAGCCTACATGATAAACTATGTGACCATGTAACATTCAATAAAGCTGCAGAAAATTTAAAAAGAATCTCTATATAAAGTTGGATGTGCTGTGTAAGGTCTGTAAACAGCATAAACATATAAATCAGCCCACCTCCGCTCAAGCAAAGTGTAGCCCAGAGCTATCATAATACGCATAACAGTTCATTTACATTCCTACTGCTGCTCCCTAAAACAGGGGCTGGTTTAACAGCTTAGCTCCAGGGTCAAATCGCTAGTGAGTGTAACTTATCTCTGCCCCTGGGGTAGTGAGCCTGGTAAATGGGTTGCCAACCTGTCCAGGACTGCCCTGGGGGTTGGGTTTTACCTGTCCCCGCCTGGCGTGTTTTTGGCGAGGAAGCGGGTGAAGGAGGGTGGCCCACCTCCCTGTCCACTCCCGAGCTCACCCCCGTAACACAGCGAGTGCGGGTGGGCACCAAAATCATAAGCCCGCCCGGCCTATTTAAATAAATAATCACCTGAGCTTGTTACCCAGCCAATTGACCCCAGTTATACCCTGCCCACACTACATTATGGTTGGTGTGGGCAGTCAGGAGGCATTCACAGAATCACACAACGCAGATGAGGCCCTTCGGCCCATCGAGTCTGCACCGACAATTGTTTTAACTGCATTGTTAAAAAAAAAAACCTTTTAAAAAAAACGCTTTCAAAGGGCGGGAAGGAACTGCTATCTTCTCACAAACCTCCGAGATAACATTATTAACCTCCTGTTAACTGGTGTGAAGTTGGGGAAAGAGATGGGGGGGGGGGGCGGTGGGGAGGTGCCCTTTGTGCACTGGGGGGGAAGCCCACCACCCCTCACCCCCACTCCGAGGAAGTACCCCCCGCCCCCCACCCCCCCAACCCACCCCCCCAACCCACCGCCACCACCACCACTTTCTTCCTACCCACCTGCTCTGTGAAACACACCACCCCAACCCCTGCAGCCCTACCTCCCCTCGCAACCCCCCCACAACCTCCACCAATCCCCCGGCCCCTCCCTAAACTGCCCCAAATCCACCCTGCCCAAGACCCCCGGACCTGCCTCGCTCTGGGGTCCACCGGGCCTCTTTTCCCCTTCCTGGCGGCAGTCCCGGCAGCACCCACTAGCTAGCCCCTGGCACTGTTTGGGACCGATGGAGCTGCCGGCCAATCAGGTTGAGGGGGCGGAAGTCCCACACTGCCCCACTTCAGACCGCCCGCAGCACACATTATGGCTGTGGGGCAGGCTGGCATGGAGCCGGTCAGCTACCACGTCAGCCTTGCTTCCAGGAGACGAGCTGTCCACCCACCACCCCCCCCGACTCTCCTCCCCTAGCCCCCCCACTCCCCGATATGCAGCCCCTGGAGTCTCCAGGAATGGAAGAGCAGTCTCCAGTTGGAGCAGTATCATAATGGCAATCGGAATAGTCACATTATTGAAATATCACCATCAGAACTTTGGTTTTTCAGTTATTAAAATATCAGAGACAGTGAAAGGAAAAGACTTGTTTGACTGTCAAGCATCGTCCAAATGGGTAATGAACAATCTGCCCATTTTTCAATTGCACGTGGGGGAGGCGGGACACACCGTGATGATGGACATGTCAGGTAACCAATGGAGGGGGAGGTCATGTGATCAAACATCTCGGAATACGTCCAACTGGAGCTGGCAATCCTAAGTTGCCAGTGTCTAAGGGCTGAGTGAGAGAGACCAGGAATACCATGTGGGCTGCACATTGATCAGCAGCAGGACACCCCCCCAGACGATCATCACCACAACCTTCACCGACAATTAGTTACGCGGCACAGGAACTGGTGTGAAAAGTACTTGCATTTCTATGGTGCCTTACATACCAACAAATGAACAAGGAGCCGGAGTAGGCCATTCAGCCTCTCGAGCCTGAAATCTACACCCCCATCTATAACTGCCAATAACCTATCACCCCCTTGCTTACCAAGAATCTCTCCAGCTCTGCCTTAAAAATATGCAAAGACTCTGTTTCCACCACTTTTTCAGGAAGAGAGTTCCAAAGACTCACGATCCTCTGAGGGAAAATATTTCACCTCATCTCTGTTTTAAATGGGCGACCCCTTAATTTTAAACCATGACCCCTGGTCCTAGATTCTCCCACAAGAGGAAACCTCCTCTCCACATCCATCTTGTCAAAACCCCTCAGGATCTTATATGTTTCAATCAAGTCACCTCTCACTCTTCTAAACTCCAGTGGATACAAGCCTAGTCTGTCCAACATTTCCTCATACAACAACTGGTAAATATTCTCTGAACTGCTTCCAATGCATTTACATCCTTCCTTAAATAAGGAGACCAATATTGTACACAATACTCCAGATGTGGTCTCACTAGTGCCCTGAACAACTGAAGGATAATTTCCCTACTTTTGTATTCAATTCCCCTTGAATGATAACATTCAATTAGCTTTCCTAATTACTTGCTGTACCTGAATAATAGCCTTTTGTGATTCATGCACAAGAATACCTAGATCCCTCTGAATCTCAGAGCTCTGGTATCTCTCACCGTTTAGATAATGTGCTTCTCTTTTATTCTTCCTGCCAAGATAGATAATTTCACATTTTCCCATATTATACTCCATTTGCCAGGTCTTTATCCACTCACTTAAACTATCTGTATCTTTTTATATCCTCCTTATGTCGTCTTCACAACTTACTTCCCTACCTATCTTTGTGTCATCAGCAAATTTGGCAACTATCCCATCCATCTCTTCATCCAAGTCATTTATATAAATTGTGAACAGTTCAGGCCCCAGCACTGATCCCTGTGGCACACCATTTGTTACATCTTGCCAACCTGAAAAAGACCCATTTAGGCTAACTCTCTGCTTCCTGTTAGCCAGCCAATATTCTATCCATGACAATATGTTACCTCCCTATACCATGAGCTTTTATTTTCCACAATAACCTTTAATGTGGCACCTTATCAAATGCCTTCTGGAGATCTAAGTACAGTACATCCTCTGCTTCCCCTTTATCCACAGCACATGTTACTTCCTCAAAGAACTCCAATAAGTTGGTTAAACACAATTTCCTTTCACAAAACCACGTTGACTCTGCCTGATGACCTTGAGCTTATCCAAGTGCCCTGCTATAGCTCCTTTAATAATAGCTTCTAACATTTTCCCTCTGGCGGATGTTAAGCTAACTGGCCTGTAGTTTCCTGCTTTCTGTCTCCCTCCCTATTTGAATAATGGAGTAATATTTGCTATCTTCTAATCTACTGGGACCTTGCCTGAATCTAGGGAGTTTTGCAAAATTAAAACCAATGCATAGCTATCTCACTAGACACTTCTTAAGACCCTAGGATGAAGTCCAAAAGGACTCAGGCTCTTGTTAGCCCGCAGCTCCAACAATTTACTCAGTGTCACTTCTCTGGTGAGTGTAATTTTCCTGAGTTCCTCCCTCCCTTTCATTTCCTTGTTTATAGCTGCTTCTGGGATGTTACTTGTATCCTCTTTGGAGAAAACTGATGCAAAATACCTGTTCAATTCATCTGCCTTCTCCTTGTTTTCCATTATCAATTCTCCAGGCTCACTTTCTATAGGACCAATGCTCACTTTGTTAAATCAATTCTTTTTAAAATATTTACAAAAACTCTTACTATATTCTGGCTAGCTTTCTCTCGTACTCAAATTTTTCCTTCCTTATTAGTCTTTTAGTCATCCTTTGCTGTTCCTTATATTCTGTCCAGTCTTCTGACCTGCCACCTGTCTTTGCTTTTTCTTTAAGTTTGATGCTATCTTTAGCCTTTCCGGTTAACCACAGATGGTGTGTCCATACCTCAGACTTTTTCTTACCAGTTGGAATGTATCAATTCTGTGCATTCTGAAATATCCCCTTAAATATTAGCCACTGCACTTCTATTGACCTATCATTTAACCTCATTTCCCAGTTCATTTTAGCCAGCTCAGATTTTATGCCCTCATAACTGCCCTTATTTAAGTTTAAAAACATAGTCCTGGACCCACTTCTCTCCCTCAAACTGAATGTAAAATTCATGACTTCAGGGCTCTTCACAGACAATAAAGTAATTTTGAAGTGTAGCCATTGTTTTACTGTAAGGAAATGTGATACTGAAGTAGCCCTTGTCCATATACAGCAAGTCCTGGACAACATTCAGACTTGGGCTGATAAGAGGCAAGTAATATTCATGTCACACAAGTGCCAGGCAATGACCATCTCCCCTTGACATTCAATGCAATTACCATCGCTGAATCCCCACTATCAATACCCTGGGGTTACCATTGACCAGAAGCTGAACTGGACCAGTTATATAAATACCGTGGCTACAAGAACAAGTCAGAGATTAGGAACCCTGTAGTAAGCAACTCACCTCCTGACTCCCCAAAACCTGTCCACCATCTACAAGGCACATGTCAGGAGTGTGATGGAATACTCTCCACTTGTCTGGATGAGTGTAGCTCCCACAACACCCAAAAAGCTTGACACCATCCAGGACTAAGCAGCCCGCTTGATTGGCACCACATCCACAAACATTCACTCCCTCCACCACCAATGCACAGAGGCAGCAGTGTGTACCATCTACAAGGTGCACTGCAGGAATTCACCAAGGCTCCTTCAGCAGCACTTTCCAAACCTGTGACCTCTACCACCTAGAAGGACAAGGGCAGGGGGTGGGTGTGAATACTGCCACCTCCAAGTTCCCCTCCAAGCCACTCATCATCCTGACTTGGGTCAAAATCCTGGAACTCCCTTCCTAACAGCGCTGTGGGTGTACCTACACCACATGGACTGCAGCGGTTCAAGAAGGCAGCTCACCACCACCTTCTCAAGGGCAACTAGGGATGGGCAATAAATGCTGGCGCAGCCAGCGACACTAGAATCCTATGGAAGAATGAAAAAACCATGCACAGTAAGCTCCCAAAACACAATAATGAGACAAATGAGACTAGAATAATTTGGCTTTCAGTGATGTCGGTTTAGGGCTAAGTATTAGTCAGGAGATCGGGAGAACACGCCTGCTTGTCTTCGAATTAGTAGCCGTGACATCCTTAACATCAACCTGAGGGGGCAGACAGGGAATCAGTTTAATGCCTCATCCAAGAGATGGCATCTCCAATAACGCAGCATGCCTGCAGTACTGCACTGGAAGGTCCAGCTCACATTAGCTACTCGCCCTGGTTGAATCCATGCGTTACTGACTCTGAGGGTGGAAATTTCTGTGCCCACTGGCGTCGGGCACGACTGGTGGCACGAGCGGACTATATGGAGCGATCGGTTTTATGACGGCGGGAAACCAGTTTGCGATCGTCTGCTCAGCCTGCCAACGGCGGGCTGCATTTCCCACCATCACAGGTCGAGAACCTCATTATTATACATCAGCCCATCATTATCAGGCCAGCTCATTGGAATCGTCCCCTCCTGCTAGATCATCTGTTCACATGGGCAGGAAAGCGTGCTGACGTGTTCAGCAAAATCACATAAAAGGCGTGCACTTGGTGGCCTGCACTTGAAGGGGAACTCGAAGGTGAGTGCACAGTAACCGTGTGCAACACATCGCCAGGGTCGCCCATTGGACTTCAAGCTTGAGAGGCGCTGGGGGGGGGTGGGGTTAAGGGTTAAGGGCTGTCCTGTCATTGAATATGGCGCACAAGCATTCGGGGTGGGAGGGGGGGCGGTTTAGGGTGGGCAAGGGAAGTGGCCACACATTCGGGAAACCTGTAGAAAGTGACCATTCCTCTGCAACTGAGACGGTTCAGGCGCAGCCACATCGATATGATTGGGGTCCGGCTCCTCACTTATCTGCCCACTCAAGCAACACCGAGGCATCGAAGTGCCACAAAGTGGTCCGGAGCTTCTCCCCTCTCCCCGCCCCCATCGGCACAGTCTGCAAATCCATGGGCATTTCAGTGGACTGCAAAACAGTGGACGACTGCACACGTTGTACAATCTCCTCGCTGAAGCTGGCCATGGCGCAGTCACTGCTGGAGGTGCTCACAGCCCCTTACAATGTCAGCATCCCGGTTTGGACCAGTCTCCCCCATGGTTCAAGCTAACGGCGCAGCCGTGCAGTGAGGGTTAGGAGAATGGCTGTGTCTGAGCTGAGAGCACAGCGGGCAGTCCAGTGGGCAAAGCTGCTGCCAATCGGTCAGGCGGAGTGGGACGGAGGTGGGTGGGGTCTCGGGCAGCCATGCAGCGCACTAAACCCTGGCCATCCAAGTGCCGGCCAGCGGTCCCCAGGGACGCGTCGCTGAACCTGGGGGCCACAGTCTTCCTCAATTCCAGGACCATGTTTTCTGTACAGCAGCGGTGGTCTGGAAGCACCGAGTGTGTGCTCGCGGCTGGGTTGTAAACCTGGCGTCCGGCGCGAGACAGCAGTGGGGGTGATGGCGGGCGGGAGACTGACAGCCTGTGTCCCGTGGGAATGGCGTCATTCCCAGGAGCAGGTAAATAATGTGGCGGGTTTGGGAACAACACGGCTTGAAAACCCGCCAAAAAGGTAGCACTCGGTGCAAATCTCATACAATCCCACCCTGAGACGAGGCATAAATCACAACCTGAGCCAGCAGACAACATCTGGAAATAAACCCGCAACAGGCTGAGAGGGCCTTCACTTTGCAGACGTGTGTGTGTGAAGGCAGGGTGGGATTACATTTTATAAATCATAAATTAATTCAGGGAAACAGAGGCGGGGAGAGAGAGAGAGAGAGAGAGTTCAAACCTTGTGCTGTCATTGTGAGGCCTTCAAACTCTTGAGAACATGAAGCTGTCAACTGAACGGTGAGATCAGACTGGTGCCCTGTAATCCCTCCTGTTACATCCTCGGAATATTTTACATTTGTTGGCCTTGGTTTCAATTTGAGGTTATATTTTTTGCTATTTATTCTCAGGATGTGGGCATCGCTGGCTAAGCTGGCATTTATTGCCCACTCCAAACTGATACGACTTCAGTGTTTGAGACAGTTCAGTTGGCAGTTAAAAGCCAGACGTGTTGGAGGAGTGGGTTTGGGATCGGATACAGGCCGAGGCCTGGTAAAACCCGACAAATTCTCATCCCTGAAGGATGACAATGAGCCAGTTGGGTTTTGGCAATAATCCAACAGCTTCATGGTCACTTACACTAATACCAGCTTTTTATTTCCAGGTTCTTTGTTTAGACTGAATTAAGATTCCCAAACCACAATTATTAGCTTTGAATTTATGTTAATTTATCAGCCTTGTAACTCGATCACTGTACAATGAGATGGCTGAATATTCATTGTCCAAACACTAGGTGAAACAGACGGAAATACATATTTTAAATCTCTATATTAAGGGAGCAAGATTGAAAAAGTTAAAATGCCAACTCCTAAATTATCCTTGACTTTAATTTCAACTGAGATGCTCAACATCGCAAGAACAGATTATCTGCTCATTGTCACGTTGCTGTTTGTGAGATCTTGCTGTGTGCAAATTGGCTGCCGGGTTCCCTTATATTGACAACACTGCAAAAAGTACTTCATTGGCTGTGAAGTGATTTGGGATGCCCCAAGGTCATAAAAGGCACTATACAAATGCAAGTTTTGCTATTAATCCACAGAGTTTATTCATTACCACAGTCTTGGAATGCCCTGGAGTTCTGCCTTGGTTATCTCACCTGGTGGTACTGTCCAATACTTTGATTTATTCTTTCATGGGGTGTGGGCGTTGCTGGCAAGACCAGCATTTGTTGCCCATCCTTAATTGCCCTCGAACTGAGTGGCTTGTTAGCCCATTTCAGGGGGCAGTTAAGAGTCAACCCACATTGCTGTGGGTCTGGAGTCACATGTAGGCCAGACTAGGTCACCATCACTGAGACTGGCTTTCTATTCCTGACATTATTAATTGAATTTAAATTCCACCAGCTGCCATGGTGGGATTTCAACCCTTGCCCCCAGGGCACTGGACTGGGCCTCTGATCCAGTGGCGTCACAACTCTGCCACCATCTCCCCATAATGACCCTGCTGAAGCTCACAGGACGAGTGGGTGAGAGTGAGAGGGGCCTGCACTCAACGCTCAGCAGCTGGTCAGGATGGGGCCATGTCTCGCCCGACCCTCCCCTTACCTCCCCGGAATCTGAACACGACCCCCGCCTCTTCTGTAACCTCCTGGCGAGGGGGGACTATTCTGAAATAGGAACACATCCCTATCTCCGCCCCCCTCCCCAATCTCCCAGGCTCCAGGCCCCATAACCAATCCGGCATTCCTGGCGAGCTCACCACCACCTTCTCAAGGGGCAGTTAGGGATGGGCAACAAATGCTGGCCCGGCCAGCGACACCTTTCCCATTTCAACAAGAAGAAATTGAACCACTTGCTGCAAAAAATGTTCTGAAAAGAGAGAACTTGTGTTTCTATAGCACCTTTCACAACCTCAGGGTGGCCCAAAATACTTTTTCAAGTGTAGTCACTGTTTCAGTGTGCAAAACACAGCAGAGATTGTACACAGCAAGATCCCACCAACAGCAATATGATGCAAGGTAATTTGTCTTTTGTGATACAAAAGACACCAGAGAGACTAGACATTTTTAAATACTGTGTCTACAAGAACAGGTCAGAGGCTAGGAATCCTGCAGTAAGTAACTCACCTCCTGACTCCCCAAAGCCTGTCCACCATCTACAAGGCACAAATCAGGAGTGTGATGGAATACTCCCTAATTATCCGGATGAGCGCAGCTCCAACAACACTCAAGAAGCTCAACACAGCCCAGGACAAAGCAGCACCCCCTGATTGGCACCACATCCACAAACACTCACTCCCTCCACCACTGACACACAGTTGCAGCAGTGTGTGTACCACCTACAAGATGCACTGCGGCAACTCACCAAGGCTCATTAAACAGCACCTTGCAAACCCACAACCGTTACCATCAGAAAGACAAGGGCAGCAGGTTCATGGAATTAACACCTCCCCGCAGCTTCGCTGCCAGGCCGCTCACCTTTGTAACTTGGGAATACATCCTGGTTACTTCACGGCTGCTGGGATAAAATCTTGGAACTTCCTCCCTAACAGCATTGTGGATGTATCTACATCACAGTGAATGCAGCGGTTCAAAAAGGCAATGAAAGGTAACTAAGGAAAGAGCAATCAATGCAGGCTCAGTGTGTAATGCCAAAATCTCATAACTGTATAGACAATATGTCCCAGACTCACTGGGGTGCAGTGTGATAATTGCTCAATCACTGGGGTGCAGTGTGACAATTCGCCAATCACTGGGGTGCAGTGTGACAATTCCTCACTCACTGGGGTGCAGTGTGACAATTCCTCACTCACTGGGATGCAGTGTGACAATTCCTCACTCACTGGGGTGCAGTGTGACATTTACTCACTCACTGGGGTGCAGTGTGACAATTCACCACTCACTGGGGTGCAGACTGACAATTCCTCACTCACTGGGATGCAGAGTGACAATTCCTCACTCACTGGGGTGCAGAGTGACAATTCCTCACTCACTGGGGTGCAGTGTGACAATTCCTCACTCACTGGGGTACAGTGTGACAATTCCTCACTCACTGGGGTGCAGTGTGACAATTCCTCACTCACTGGGATGCAGTGTGACAATTCCTCACTCACTGGGGTGCAGTGTGACAA